>NW_028122342.1:0-72500 GCF_965194805.1 Balaenoptera borealis | reverse complement strand
CTTTTAGTTTCTTCTCCTTGACTCCTACCTTCCTTGGGCTGGGCTAGGCTGGGGGCCAGGTTGGACTTGCGACTTAACATTTCTCTTCCGCTTTCTCTTTTTTTTTTTTCTTCCATTATGGGCATTGCTTCGAGGACAAGCCTTGATCTTGCATTGGACGTTACTTCCTGTCACCTTCCAGCAGCAGGAGTCTTCTTTTCAGTGCTTGATGCTTCACGAAATAGACTCTGCCCGTTGGCAGCAAATACCAGAGAGCTAGGAGACAGAGCTGGTTGCAGACCTTTCCTCTTCCAGCCTTTGGTTGCAATTGTTTGGCCCATAATTTGCTAGCTCTAGTTCCTTGGGCCACACAGGTATCCTGCCATCTCCAGCTCTTGTTATATGTGAGAGACATTCTGAACACTGTCCCTTTTTCTTTGCACAGAAGTATATACAGTGTGGCAGTTACTGTAATCTCCTCCGCCTTGCAAACAGCCACTCTAGAATCTTGGACCTCTAGGACTCTCTGTCTTGCATGCTTGGGGGCAAGGCCAAGCAAAATGAAGAGGAGAATAATTAGAGAAAGAGGAGGACGTTGGTGGAGAATTGGGAGCAGGTAAGGTGAAAGGGCACAGGAGAAAAGAGATGCATGTAGACTTTTTGGTTTCTGTGGGAAACAGGTTGACACACTTGGGCCTCATTTGGTATTAACAGAACAGAGAGTTAAAGATCTAAGTAGCTAGATAGTGTGCAGCAACTGCCATGAAGTCTGTACACTGAAGAGAACAGTCTCACATCTAGTTTTCATTTTGTTTTATGTCATAGTACCTTATTTATAGCATTCACTGGTGTGTTTGTAGAATACAGATGTTTTCAAATGCTCTGGTTTTGTCTACATGGTTATCTCCTTGTCCTGTTTGTAAGGAATCCAACATTGTAAGACATATTGCATGTTTTTCTCTTGACGATTGTTGACCTTGAAGCGTCATGAACTAACTTGAGCTGTTGGATTCTGTGGAGAAACGTTCAAAAGGGTCTGTGAAAAAGGCACTGTGGTGAGTCGCATTATGCACCCGAGCGTAAGGAGCAAGATATCTGCCACCAGCCCAGCTTGGCCTGGATTGCCTCTGTTTTAGTTCCCCTGGTTAGTGCTTTTCTCCCTAACCACTCTTGTGACTGTGATAATGTGAGTAAGGGCGGAGTTGCTAATGATCTATGTGTGAGGTAAGCTGGTTTGAGGGAGGAAATCTATGGACCTAGTCATTTTCCTTGGTGGTAAGCTTTCAGGGGTGCAGAGATGGATCTTCCTGGGGCCTTTTCTGGTCCCAGGAAGATATCGCATAGATGGGACCTCCCAAGACACACATTGAATCTTTAGGCCTGTTTTTCCTATTATGAGGTACGAACGAGTTTCTTCACTGATGGGGATGATGCTTATCTGAGAAGAAATTGTGAAAGGTGGTGTAGTGTAGAGGTGTGGCTTAAGCTTTTAAGTTTTCCTCCAGGTTTTTCCCCTAAGCTTCCTACTTCGGACGGCCTACTTACATGATACTAGTAGGTGATGTCCGGCTAACAACTTCCTAAATATACCTGCAAGCCAGATCAGTGTCTCTTTTCTCTGTATTCCCATGGAAATCAAGAGTCCCGCCGAATTTTCCATCGAAACAGTTGATTTGTGTTGTCTCTAGGAATTCTAAAGGGCGTACCGTTGCTTCCTAACCGGTGTCATTTGGGAGATCCGCCTCTGTACGTTCAAATGATTAATTTTGAGACTTTGCTCATGTGTGCAGTAAACCCTTGAATTCCCTAAGACCTTCCTTTCCTCCATCTCCTACCCCATTAAGCCCGCTTCAGTTCATCTCCTGAATTTCTTTGGAATCTGTCAGCCAGCTCTTCCTCAACTTCCTAATACTGAACTTGCCTGTCTGTTGCGATTAGGTCCTAACTGGTGTCCATATATCTTGTTTCCTTCCAATCCACTCTTCACACAAGAAACCTTCAAAGCAAGTTGGAACGTTGCTCATAAACATCGCTCACAAACATTGTTTTGAGAATAGAAAACACACTGTTGGCCTTTAAGACTCTGCGTGGTCTAGAATCCTCTCTGCTTCTCTAGCCCCATCTTGTGCCACTTTTGCCCTCACTTTCTATGCTTCAGATACACTGAATTAACCTTAGTTCTCACTCATCTGACAGAAGTCAGTTCAGATACTATTTTTCACTGTGATTCCTAGCATTAAGGAATTTGATTATCAGGTTTTTTATGAGGACTATTTCATCAGGGGTACAGAAGTTCTGGCCATCTCTGGTTTTGGATATCCCTTATTTGTTGAGACCTTTGCGTTGTTTGGTTGCCTTTTGTCTGTTTTCCAGATGGGAAAACAGGAACAAGGGAAGTATAGGTTATTACTAGGTGGGGTTGAACAAGTGGAGCAGCAAACTGCAAAGCAGAAAGAAGAGGGACGTACTATAGAGGGATATGACTTCCATTCTCAAGGCGCCTGCATCCTGTGCAGGGAGACAGCCTAACATAAAATGTGCCTAACAACAAATATATTGACTTCTTACTAAAAATCTCCAGTTCATAGAACCGAGGGGTTTGTACCTTCTCCTTTAAAAGTGATAGTCCTGGGACTTCCCCGGTGGTCCCGTGGTGAAGACTCTGCGCTTCCAATGCAGCAGGCGTGGGTTCAATCCCTGGTTGGGGAGCTAAGATCCCACATGCTGCGCAGCCAAAGAAATTTTTGTCGAACGTTATACTCCTGTATTGTTGGCTTTAGTGGTTTAGATTTTGTTGTACTGTTAAGAAGATTTCAGTTTATTTACCGGGAACAAACAACACATAATGTAAAAATAGTTTCCCAGAAACGATTTCCATCATTCTCTTCCTCCCTTTCTCCCGCAGACTGGTGTTTCACCTTGACAAGTTCTCTGTCATTCCATAGGAAAGCTGTCTGGCTTGGAGGTTGCAATCCCAGGGAATTTTTCATCAGCGGGGAAGTCTCCATCACTACAGAGGAATCAAGGGAGAAGTCAGTCCCTGGTAAGTGAGATGCTCCCCCTAAACACCAACACAGCAGTCGTGTACCTTTCAAGGGGTTCAGGGGCAAGATGGGCAAGGCATTTCTACTAACTCTTCTTAAGGATCACGGACAGTGCCCTATGCTACGAGGTAAGCGGTGACTGCTGTAGTTCTTACTGGTGATCCTTTCCTGTCACTGATTCTCGGCTTTCTTTGTATTTCATAGGACTGTTGTCAGTCCAATACAAAATGAGTCTTATTTTTAAAAACCTGAAATGTTTTACAGAGCCTAGCATTCTCATATAGGGTCCTTTCCATTCTCCCCACTTTCCCGAGAGGCCAAGAACACTTCACACCATGAACTAGGAGAGGGGGTAGAGCCCTTTCTGATGAAATACATCAACAAAGACAGAGCCTTAGCCTGCTTGCTCTCTGGACAGGATCTCGGACCACAAGGTCTTCAATCCTGGTATAAATGAAGGAAGTGAGGACAGTTCAACTGGCACTCTGATAACAAGAGTTCGGAAACACCTTCCGAAGAGACTATAGCAGTAGATGAGGGAAGGGAGTGCTACAGTGTGGCAGTACAGGGGGAACGATCGGCTACAGCAGTGAAAAGTGTGGTACCGATTGGTGTGCTCTCGGGGTTCTTGTACATGTAGCATAGATGACCTCTACGGTGGCCCTCCCACCTTCCCACCTGCATTAGGTGTTCTTTTTTTTTGTAATTTATGTTTATGTATTTATTTACTGTTTGAACTTATTTATTCTACGTATTTATGTTTTTGGCTGCACTGGGTCTCTCATTGCTGTGCACGGGCTTTCTCTAGTTGGCGGCTAGCGGGGGCTACTCTCGGTTGCGGTGTGCGGGCATCTCATCGCGGTGGCTTCTCTTGTTGCGGAGCATGGGCTGTAGGCACGTGGGCTTCGGTAGTTGAGGCTCACGGGCTCTAGAATGCAGGCTCCGTCGTCGTGGCACATGCGCTTAGTTGCTGCACGGCATGTGGGATCTTCGCAGACCAGGGCTCGAACCCGTGTCCCCTGCATTGGCAGGCGCCACCAGGGAAGCCCTAGGTGTTCTCATATAGAGTCTAAAAACAGAGAGCACTGAGAGAAGGTAGTGGTTATTAAAGGCTCAGGATCTAAATTCTACCTGTCTCTACACCCCTTCCCAGCTGTCGATTTGACCCCATTTTTGAATGCTGACCTCATTGTTCAACTTTTCTCTGCCGTCTGTATACTCACCTTGAAAACTTGTTTCTGTGATGCGTTGAGCAGACACAGGGTGGCAGACTGCAGAGGTGGAAGCTGGTGGTCGGATATTTGTGGGCTGAATCTCCTTCAGTCCCATTCCCATTTCTGGTTGCCCAGAGGCCCTACTTCCTGTGTGTGACGCCGAGCCGTAGGATTGCGGGCAGGAGCCAAGTTCTCCATACAGTAAAGACCCCAGTGTGCCTTGGTTACAGTAATATACCTGGCTTCCTTCCTGGCAGGGAAGTGACAGGCGGCTATGCCCCTGCTTTGTTCGTGGGCCTCCTGATCCAGCAGTTCCCTTGGCTCTGCCCCTGTCGTCAGCTGCCCCTAGGATAACTCTGAGCCCTAGCCACTTCTCTGGTAGATTTCCCTATTCCCCCACTACAGTCACACCTGAATAAGGCAACTCAGACCTTTCAGAGATGTGTCCTGAACCTCTTGTTTTCTGAAATACCTATCTGGTGGTTGTGAGACTTAAGGCCAGCGTCCCCGAGAGACTTTTTCTATTTCTCCTAGTAAACCTAGACTCATCTTCTGTCACCTTCAACTCTACTCCAATTGTGTTCTTTCAACCCAGACCTCTGACCCTGCTTTTTACTTCTGCCATTTCATCCTCGCTCCTGCTTCCTTTCCTAAATCCATACGTCTCTTTTGGCCTTCCTAGCCCTGGGCCAAGTTCCTTCCTCTTTGCTCAGTTTTTACCCCTTTCCTTCATTCTCCCATCCAACTTTCAGTCCTTCCTTTCTCACGCCCCAGTTAGCAGCATCTGAAAATTCGAAAGGTTTGTTACTCGTCTATTAATTGTATTCCATTTACTTACTCAGTTCTATACCTGTCTTACCTGTGTATGGAAGAACAGCTGGTAGCCAAGGTGGCACCAAGAATCCTAGCAGCTCTCACTTGACGTATCCGTAGTAGTCGGCAATTTCCATTTCGTTTTCCCTCTCGGTGAAAAATTGCAGCTTGCCCGAAGAGGTGTATCTGGCAGCATTCTCCCGTTGTTGTTGAGCCCGCCTCTTCATGGCCTCTCGCTCTGGCCTCTGCTCTTGTTCGATGGGCTTTGACATGACTGGCTCAGGCACGTTGGGTTCCCTCCATGGAACTCGTTGCTTGCTGAAGTCTTGGAGTAGAAAGTGGGTTTGGAGCTTGGGTGGGGACTGGCGCTTATTCACAGCAGGGGGAACAGGCTCCCGCTGGAGAGGAGCGCCAGATGAAGTTTTGGAGGGTGCAGGCCTAGGAGCAGCAGACTGAGGGACACGAGGCTGGGTATGGTTGGGCCAAGCCGGTTGGGTTGGGTTGGTCACAGTTGGCTGAGCTGGTTTGGCGGGGCCTGGCAAAGAGGCAGGAGCTGGCTGGGATGAATTGGCTGCAGCAGGTTGAGCTGAGTCAGTAGAACCAGGCTGGGCACGGTAAGCCCCAGCAGGCCGATGTGAGGCCAGAGACTGTGGCCTCCGAGGAGCGGGTCGAGCTTGAGGCTTGTCCCAGGCAGAAAAAGGCAGAGGTATCAACTTGACCTTCCCAGGAGGAGGCCGCTCATACTGGGCTGGAGACGGACACTCTGTTTCAGCACTGCTGTCTGGTTTCTGGGCTTGGACTTGCGTTTTCTCAGGACCCTTCCCCTCACGTGGGGTATGCCGCCATGGCTGGATAGCTGGGGGTGGCTGGGGGTCTTTGGGGTTGCTTGACTTTCCCAAGAGCCGACAGGAAGAGAGCCCAGTTTTCGTCTCATTCTTCTTCCCCAGCGCATGAAGAACCTTCACAGACTCCAGCATGCGCACGCCAAGGGAGGTTCGAGGCTTTTGAAAGCTCTGTTGGAGAAGCTCAGTTTGGTGTTCCTTTCGCTTCGTGTGGGGGATTGCTGGCTTCTCTTCTGCCTTGACTTTGTTCCCTGACTGCTTGTTCTCCTCAGCCTTGTTTCTCCCTCTGGTCCTTTTGGTCTTTTCCTGCCCGTGGCTCTTAGTTTTGCTGATCTTTCTGGATGCAGCTTTCTGAGGTTTGCCTTGAGAGTGCTTGGCCGTGTTCACAGGAGCCCTGTCACTGACTGCAGCGTGGCATGTAACCACTTCTCCCCCTAACAGGCACTCTGGATTCTTTGGCTGGATTTTGGCCTTGGGAGCGCCACTGATAGGCTCAGAGGCTTTCTGTTTGTTCTTCCTGGGTTGATCAGAGGGAACCTTTATGACACTTGGCTTTTCCTGCACCTGATTCACCTTAATGGCTCTGGTGTCTTTAGCTTTGATCACGTTGGGACCTTGGGATTGATCAAGATCTTTCAAAGGATTAAAGAGCTGGGGAAGGTGAATATCCTCCGCCAGTGTAGTAATGTCTGCAAGACCACTGCTAGGTTCAATCCCATTTTCAAGTGTCCCTAGGTCCTGACGACTCCGGCTGTTCTCTCCCAGATCAGCATTTTCAGAACCAGGCTGCTCCTCTTGGCTGAGGGGATCGGTGCAGGCCAGCGGCTGGTGAATATCAGGGATTCCTAAAGGGAGTAGTGGAGGATCTTGGTTCTCTGTTGGGATCTGGTAGGCATCCAGAGGCTTTGAAAGCTTGGTTTTGATATCATCCACGTGCTTACTCTCTATTTGTCCCTGGCTTGGAGCTGGAGGCAGGGCCAGGAGACGCCTGGCACTCTGGACTGGAGCTGTCACTGAAATGTCCCCAAGTTCAGATGGTGGGTTACTCTCAAGTATGTGGCTGTTTCTGCTACTGCAGGACTTGGGGAGTTCTTGACTTTGTGTCACACAAAACGTCTGGCTTGGAGGTTGCAATCCCAGGGAATTTTTCATCACCAGGGGGGAGGTCTCCATCCCTACAAAGGGATCAAGGGAGAAGTCAGTCCCTGGTAAGTGAGATGCTCCCCCTAAACACCAACACAGCAGTCGTGTACCTTTCAAGGGGTTCAGGGGCAAGATGGGCAAGGCATTTCTACTAACTCTTCTTAAGGATCACGGACAGTGCCCTATGCTACGAGGTAAGCGGTGACTGTTGTAATTCTTACTGGTGAGCCTTTCCTGTCGCTGATTCTCGGCTCGCTTTGTATTTCATAGGACTGTTTATAAGTCCAATACAAAATGAGTCTTATTTTTAAAAACCTGAAATGTTTTACAAAGCCTAGCATTCTCATATAGGGTCCTTTCCATTCTCCCCACTTTCCCGAGAGGCCAAGAACACGTCACACCATGAACTAGGAGAGGGGGTAGAGCCCTTGCTGATGAAATACATCAACAAAGACAGAGTCTTAGCCTGCTTGCTCTCTGGACAGGATCTCGGACCACAAGGTCTTCAATCCTGGTATAAATGAAGGAAGTGAGGACAGTTCAACTGGCACTCTCATAACAAGAGTTCTGAAACACCTTCCGAAGAGACTATAGCAGTAGATGAGGGAAGGGAGTGCTACAGTGTGGCAGTACAGGGGGAACGATCGGCTACAGCAGTGAAAAGTGTGGTACCGATTGGTGTGCTCTCGGGGTTCTTGTACATGTAGCATAGATGACCTCTACAGTGGCCCTCCCACCGTCCCACCTGCATTAGGTGTTCTTTTTTTTTTGTAATTTATGTTTATGTATTTATTTACTGTTTGAACTTATTTATTCTACGTATTTATGTTTTTGGCTGCACTGGGTCTCTCATTGCTGTGCACGGGCTTTCTCTAGTTGGCGGCTAGCGGGGGCTACTCTTGGTTGCGGTGTGCGGGCTTCTCATCGCGGTGGCTTCTCTTGTTGCGGAGCATGGGCTGTAGGCACGTGGGCTTCGGTAGTTGAGGCTCACGGGCTCTAGAATGCAGGCTCCGTCGTTGTGGCACATGCGCTTAGTTGCTGCACGGCATGTGGGATCTTCGCAGACCAGGGCTCGAACCCGTGTCCCCCGCATTGCATTGGCAGGCGGATTCTTAACCACGGCGCCACCAGGGAAGCCCTAGGTGTTCTCATAGAGAGTCTAAAAACAGAGGGCACTGAGCGAAGGTAGTGGTTATTAAAGGCTCAGGATCTGAATTCTACCTGCCTCTACACCCCTTCCCAGCTGTCGATTTGACCCCATTTTTGAATGCCGACCTCATTCTTCAACTTTCTCTGGCGTTTGTTATACTCACCTTGAAAACTTGTTTCTGTGATGCGTTGAGCAGACACAGGGTGGCAGACTGCAGAGGTGGAAGCTGGTGGTCGGATATTTGTGGGCTGAATCTCCTTCGGTCCCATTCCCATTTCTGGTTGCCCAGAGGCCCGACTTCCTGTGTATGACGCCGAGCCGTAGGATTGCGGGCAGGAGCCAAGTTCTCCATACAGTAAAGACCCCAGTGTGCCTTGGTTATAGTAATATACCTGGCTCCCTTCCTGGCAGGGAAGTGGCAGGCGGCTCTGCCCCTGATTTGGAATCTGAGATGGTGTTCCCTGAGCAAGGCTGGCAGAAAGCGATGGATGTAGAGGGACCATGTTCTTGGCGTCTGAAGTTTTATCATACTGGGCTGCCAGAAACATGGAGGAGGCAGCTGTGTGGCGGTCAGTGAGTGCCAGAGTAAAGTCTCCGAGTGAAGAAGAATTCTTTTCAGTGCTTGCTGTGATGTCCCACTCAAGAACACCTGGATAGGAAGCAGCTGAAGTGGAGATCTGGCTGTGGTCAGTAACTCCAGATAACATAGTCGTGCTAGAATGTTGGTAAAGGTAGGCACTACCCATGAGTGTCTGGAAAGGGGTACCAGTAGCCGATGCCGAACTGACGGCAGGGGCAGAGACTCTGGAGAAGTTGCAGACACTTCGTGTTAGGGAAGTTGCATTGCTCACCACAGGAGGAGAATGCTGCAGAGAATCTAGAGTTCCAAGTAGAGATGGATGTTGGAAATTTTCTGTAAGAACAAGAGGGTCATGAAAAACTCAGGGAGGTTGAGAAATTCTCACTACGTTTGAGGAACGGCATCATCTGAAGGTTCTTGCTATCAGGACACCTCTACTATCACTACTTCCTGAGAAACCCAAAATCAGACAGTTGATGATGGCTGTAAGGACTGAGCAGTTTTCCACTCTTCTCTATTAACTGCCTGTGCTCCCATCTTGGGCACAGACGGGCAGAAGAGCCAAGTGGTGTGGTTCAGAGATTGTTCTCTAGGCTGGAAGCAACCTTCTCCCTGCCCTGTCTTTCCCTTCAGCCTGCACTCGTATTGACTTCTATGCTATTTCCTAGACTGGAAGCATTTTAGAACTAGGAGGCCCTTAGAGAACTTCGATGTTCTCAGTCTCATTTCGTGAGTAAGGAAACTGAGGCTCAGAGAGGTCGGGTTGACTTGTTCAAGTTCTCTCATTATGTTAGTATCATTACCAGGTTTCAGAACCTAAGTATCCTGACTTCCTTGCCAGGACTCCACTCTGAGCATGATACTGCCAGAAAGCAGGAGAAATAGAACTTATAATATAGGCATTTTTTTTGTCCATTAGAAAACAGTACGGCTGTTACCATTGTCGTCTTCAGTGTCTCCCTTTGCTTGTGCAGTTCCCACGCTATTACCTAGAGGTGACGTACAGCTCAGTCCAACTGGTGAATTGAAAGAGTCATTTTTGCCCTCTTCAAGCCTGGTTTCTCATCCTACCTCAAAATGATTACCCGAAAGTGGATTTCTTAAGTGCTTTTGGAAAGGGAAGAGTTATCTGATTACTTCAGATTCCTCACCTGTAAAGTGGTTATAACACCACCACCAATAATAATAGCAGTAATAATTAATAGATGAATAAGCTGATCTATTGCGTATGATTTATATGGAGGAAGATACAATAAGTTCTAGAAAGACAAAGAAAAATCATGACAAGCATATTACGTTAACGAAAAAGAAATCCATAGATATTAATGAAAACTGGGGTATGTGGCAAGTATCGAAGCCTAATGAATTTACTAACAAATGGCATTCTGTACCATCCATGCAATATTATGAAAGTGAATTTTGCCCACTCTATTTTAGTGAATACTATTAACCAGAAGACACGATGGAGGTGATAGAGGTGAATGAATTCCTAGCCAATGCATACAGACAGAGAAGGTATGTCAGTAAAAAATGCATAACAAGCAACAGAATGCAATAAATGTGCATGTATAGGTAGCCACAACACATATAGACAAGTATTTCAATGAAAACCGGTACGAAGCAGACAGCAAAATAATAAGTGTAAAAGAGTTTCATTATTGTGCTCCTTCATATTTTTACCCAGCAAGTAAGAGGTATTAAGCCTAGGAGAAATATATATTTCAATGAATATAGCTTATATAATAAGCAGAAAGGAAGCTTAAAATGTATCAGGAAGGTTTTTGGATTTATCCTAGAACTTAGATTAGAATCATCTTCAGCATCCAAGAAGATGGCATCCCAAAACCTCAAAAAACCATCATGCCTAGAATCCAATTAAAAAAGATTTTCAAGTGTAAGAAAATCCACAGGACTCCACAATATGGTTTTCGATAAACGTGGATGTTTGTTTGTTTTGTTTCTTTGGCCGCGCCGCGTGGCCCTGGCCGTGAAAGCACCGAGTCCTAAGCACTGGACCGCCAGGGAATTCCCTAAGTGGGGGGAATTAGAGATGTGGGGCCTGACTTTTTCTTCTTCTTCTTCTTCTTCGGTAGCTAAGATCTACAAGCGAACGATGGCTGTTGATCAATGTGCTCTCTGTGTTAGGAAGGAAATAACTGTAAAAATGAAAAGCAGCCTTGCCTTAGAACCTACATATCACACCAAGGAAAATAGTCCTTCTGATTCAATTTAGAAGATATCACTTAAAATGTTGAATTGGTGAAATGTCTACCTAGTTTAAAAATTAGAAAGAATAAAACACTGAAAAGCAGCCCCCTAGATAACCACTGTGGTTGCTTGTTTATAGGAGGCATCATTTCTAAAACGTATTTCTAAAATGTTTATATTCAAAACTGTCAAGTGGCCAACTGTATTCAGAGAGGCAATAAAAGAAAGAAAACGGAGTATGACTTTTCTGATAAGCTGCCTTTCCCGGTGATCCCCTGTTCTGGCCTTACTTTCCTTCTTAAGTCTGTTAATGTAAGGGTTTGCTACCATCAACTTGGTTTTGCCCTGCTCTGAGCAGGTTTCCCTCTGTGCTGTTTCTGCTTTAATTGAAAATCTTTGGTTCCCATCAGCATTCCATTGCAAACTCCGTTTTTCTTGAGAGCTCCTCTATGCTTTCCCTCTTCATTCTTACATTTTCTCCCATCTCTTGGTGCCTGTTGGCCTGTGCTAATGAAAACCGTCCTAAACTTCCTTACGCTCGACTCTGTGCCTCCCTGTAGAGCCCAGTACTCTCCATCCTCTCTCCCTATTCTCTCTTTTCAACTAGTCGAAATCCTAGTGGAGGGGAGACCATTAGAGATGAAACATCTTGGTATATATTGCTAGTTTTCTATGTCCCCTGGCTTTTCTGTGTTTCTGTTGAAACACTCTTGAGAAGTGTCTGATTTCGTTTTCTACATGGGTACCCTTTAAGGCTCAATACTGGAAAAGAAGGGGATCAGAGTGATCAACCCAATGTGGTATCCTAACGTAACAGTTAAGGAAAGCAACAGGCTTTGTGAGACAGCCAGTGATTTGTCCAAAGTCACACAGATAGTAAACGTCAAAGTCAAAAGTGAAATTAGGTCTCCAGACGTGTAGTTCAATACTTTCCCTCATTATTCCATGCTATTTTGAATCTCCTACTCAATTTAGGGGCAAAAGAAATCGAACGCAAAACTTTCCAAAGTTTCTTTTCTTACCTGACATGGTCAGAGAAGAGGAAGCATCCACTGCAGGTACAAGGGATGAGGAGACAACACTAGAGGATGTCTGAGTGGCTGCAGCTGAACGGCGCACGTGTCCAGTACAGAGGTCACTGGTTACTGGTCCAAACAGCTCCACGGAAACCCCAAGGCTCTACCAAGTGGTAGTAGGTTTGGGAGGAGAGTGATGTCACAAAGCAGGCAGTTGAAAGGTATGAGAGAGCCAATAGGGAGGTCCGATCCCCAACAGGAAGGCGGGCTTGGGTGAAGAGAGTGTAGGAGAGCTAAAACAACACCTGAGTTTCTGAGCTTTGGGGAGGAGGAAATCCTAGAAGACAGATTTACCTCCCCCAGGCTCTTCCATTAGGGAAATCATTGCAACATTTCTTACAGACGTTCATTAATACACTGAACTAAGAGTTACTTATATTCTACAGAGTATTCTATTTTATGTATCATATACTTAGAGCTATATAGATCTTATTTAATTAATAATCCTTAGGAAGGAAAGAGCCATCTAGTTTGAACTATTACAGTTGTTCTGAAATCAGATGTGTCTAATGAGTGAACTGATAGCAGCTTTTAAGGAGCCAAAGTAGGGATTAAGAAGCTCTCTTTGTAACTTGGTTCAAGAGTAGGGTGAAGTTTCTTGAGTGTACCTTGTGGAGAATGTTGTGGTCCAAGGCTCTTCTCTTTTAGTTTCTTCTCCTTGACTCCTACCTTCCTTGGGCTGGGCTAGGCTGGGGGCCAGGTTGGACTTGCGACTTAACATTTCTCTTCCGCTTTCTCTTTTTTTTTTTTCTTCCATTATGGGCATTGCTTCGAGGACAAGCCTTGATCTTGCATTGGACGTTACTTCCTGTCACCTTCCAGCAGCAGGAGTCTTCTTTTCAGTGCTTGATGCTTCACGAAATAGACTCTGCCCGTTGGCAGCAAATACCAGAGAGCTAGGAGACAGAGCTGGTTGCAGACCTTTCCTCTTCCAGCCTTTGGTTGCAATTGTTTGGCCCATAATTTGCTAGCTCTAGTTCCTTGGGCCACACAGGTATCCTGCCATCTCCAGCTCTTGTTATATGTGAGAGACATTCTGAACACTGTCCCTTTTTCTTTGCACAGAAGTATATACAGTGTGGCAGTTACTGTAATCTCCTCCGCCTTGCAAACAGCCACTCTAGAATCTTGGACCTCTAGGACTCTCTGTCTTGCATGCTTGGGGGCAAGGCCAAGCAAAATGAAGAGGAGAATAATTAGAGAAAGAGGAGGACGTTGGTGGAGAATTGGGAGCAGGTAAGGTGAAAGGGCACAGGAGAAAAGAGATGCATGTAGACTTTTTGGTTTCTGTGGGAAACAGGTTGACACACTTGGGCCTCATTTGGTATTAACAGAACAGAGAGTTAAAGATCTAAGTAGCTAGATAGTGTGCAGCAACTGCCATGAAGTCTGTACACTGAAGAGAACAGTCTCACATCTAGTTTTCATTTTGTTTTATGTCATAGTACCTTATTTATAGCATTCACTGGTGTGTTTGTAGAATACAGATGTTTTCAAATGCTCTGGTTTTGTCTACATGGTTATCTCCTTGTCCTGTTTGTAAGGAATCCAACATTGTAAGACATATTGCATGTTTTTCTCTTGACGATTGTTGACCTTGAAGCGTCATGAACTAACTTGAGCTGTTGGATTCTGTGGAGAAACGTTCAAAAGGGTCTGTGAAAAAGGCACTGTGGTGAGTCGCATTATGCACCCGAGCGTAAGGAGCAAGATATCTGCCACCAGCCCAGCTTGGCCTGGATTGCCTCTGTTTTAGTTCCCCTGGTTAGTGCTTTTCTCCCTAACCACTCTTGTGACTGTGATAATGTGAGTAAGGGCGGAGTTGCTAATGATCTATGTGTGAGGTAAGCTGGTTTGAGGGAGGAAATCTATGGACCTAGTCATTTTCCTTGGTGGTAAGCTTTCAGGGGTGCAGAGATGGATCTTCCTGGGGCCTTTTCTGGTCCCAGGAAGATATCGCATAGATGGGACCTCCCAAGACACACATTGAATCTTTAGGCCTGTTTTTCCTATTATGAGGTACGAACGAGTTTCTTCACTGATGGGGATGATGCTTATCTGAGAAGAAATTGTGAAAGGTGGTGTAGTGTAGAGGTGTGGCTTAAGCTTTTAAGTTTTCCTCCAGGTTTTTCCCCTAAGCTTCCTACTTCGGACGGCCTACTTACATGATACTAGTAGGTGATGTCCGGCTAACAACTTCCTAAATATACCTGCAAGCCAGATCAGTGTCTCTTTTCTCTGTATTCCCATGGAAATCAAGAGTCCCGCCGAATTTTCCATCGAAACAGTTGATTTGTGTTGTCTCTAGGAATTCTAAAGGGCGTACCGTTGCTTCCTAACCGGTGTCATTTGGGAGATCCGCCTCTGTACGTTCAAATGATTAATTTTGAGACTTTGCTCATGTGTGCAGTAAACCCTTGAATTCCCTAAGACCTTCCTTTCCTCCATCTCCTACCCCATTAAGCCCGCTTCAGTTCATCTCCTGAATTTCTTTGGAATCTGTCAGCCAGCTCTTCCTCAACTTCCTAATACTGAACTTGCCTGTCTGTTGCGATTAGGTCCTAACTGGTGTCCATATATCTTGTTTCCTTCCAATCCACTCTTCACACAAGAAACCTTCAAAGCAAGTTGGAACGTTGCTCATAAACATCGCTCACAAACATTGTTTTGAGAATAGAAAACACACTGTTGGCCTTTAAGACTCTGCGTGGTCTAGAATCCTCTCTGCTTCTCTAGCCCCATCTTGTGCCACTTTTGCCCTCACTTTCTATGCTTCAGATACACTGAATTAACCTTAGTTCTCACTCATCTGACAGAAGTCAGTTCAGATACTATTTTTCACTGTGATTCCTAGCATTAAGGAATTTGATTATCAGGTTTTTTATGAGGACTATTTCATCAGGGGTACAGAAGTTCTGGCCATCTCTGGTTTTGGATATCCCTTATTTGTTGAGACCTTTGCGTTGTTTGGTTGCCTTTTGTCTGTTTTCCAGATGGGAAAACAGGAACAAGGGAAGTATAGGTTATTACTAGGTGGGGTTGAACAAGTGGAGCAGCAAACTGCAAAGCAGAAAGAAGAGGGACGTACTATAGAGGGATATGACTTCCATTCTCAAGGCGCCTGCATCCTGTGCAGGGAGACAGCCTAACATAAAATGTGCCTAACAACAAATATATTGACTTCTTACTAAAAATCTCCAGTTCATAGAACCGAGGGGTTTGTACCTTCTCCTTTAAAAGTGATAGTCCTGGGACTTCCCCGGTGGTCCCGTGGTGAAGACTCTGCGCTTCCAATGCAGCAGGCGTGGGTTCAATCCCTGGTTGGGGAGCTAAGATCCCACATGCTGCGCAGCCAAAGAAATTTTTGTCGAACGTTATACTCCTGTATTGTTGGCTTTAGTGGTTTAGATTTTGTTGTACTGTTAAGAAGATTTCAGTTTATTTACCGGGAACAAACAACACATAATGTAAAAATAGTTTCCCAGAAACGATTTCCATCATTCTCTTCCTCCCTTTCTCCCGCAGACTGGTGTTTCACCTTGACAAGTTCTCTGTCATTCCATAGGAAAGCTGTCTGGCTTGGAGGTTGCAATCCCAGGGAATTTTTCATCAGCGGGGAAGTCTCCATCACTACAGAGGAATCAAGGGAGAAGTCAGTCCCTGGTAAGTGAGATGCTCCCCCTAAACACCAACACAGCAGTCGTGTACCTTTCAAGGGGTTCAGGGGCAAGATGGGCAAGGCATTTCTACTAACTCTTCTTAAGGATCACGGACAGTGCCCTATGCTACGAGGTAAGCGGTGACTGCTGTAGTTCTTACTGGTGATCCTTTCCTGTCACTGATTCTCGGCTTTCTTTGTATTTCATAGGACTGTTGTCAGTCCAATACAAAATGAGTCTTATTTTTAAAAACCTGAAATGTTTTACAGAGCCTAGCATTCTCATATAGGGTCCTTTCCATTCTCCCCACTTTCCCGAGAGGCCAAGAACACTTCACACCATGAACTAGGAGAGGGGGTAGAGCCCTTTCTGATGAAATACATCAACAAAGACAGAGCCTTAGCCTGCTTGCTCTCTGGACAGGATCTCGGACCACAAGGTCTTCAATCCTGGTATAAATGAAGGAAGTGAGGACAGTTCAACTGGCACTCTGATAACAAGAGTTCGGAAACACCTTCCGAAGAGACTATAGCAGTAGATGAGGGAAGGGAGTGCTACAGTGTGGCAGTACAGGGGGAACGATCGGCTACAGCAGTGAAAAGTGTGGTACCGATTGGTGTGCTCTCGGGGTTCTTGTACATGTAGCATAGATGACCTCTACGGTGGCCCTCCCACCTTCCCACCTGCATTAGGTGTTCTTTTTTTTTGTAATTTATGTTTATGTATTTATTTACTGTTTGAACTTATTTATTCTACGTATTTATGTTTTTGGCTGCACTGGGTCTCTCATTGCTGTGCACGGGCTTTCTCTAGTTGGCGGCTAGCGGGGGCTACTCTCGGTTGCGGTGTGCGGGCATCTCATCGCGGTGGCTTCTCTTGTTGCGGAGCATGGGCTGTAGGCACGTGGGCTTCGGTAGTTGAGGCTCACGGGCTCTAGAATGCAGGCTCCGTCGTCGTGGCACATGCGCTTAGTTGCTGCACGGCATGTGGGATCTTCGCAGACCAGGGCTCGAACCCGTGTCCCCTGCATTGGCAGGCGCCACCAGGGAAGCCCTAGGTGTTCTCATATAGAGTCTAAAAACAGAGAGCACTGAGAGAAGGTAGTGGTTATTAAAGGCTCAGGATCTAAATTCTACCTGTCTCTACACCCCTTCCCAGCTGTCGATTTGACCCCATTTTTGAATGCTGACCTCATTGTTCAACTTTTCTCTGCCGTCTGTATACTCACCTTGAAAACTTGTTTCTGTGATGCGTTGAGCAGACACAGGGTGGCAGACTGCAGAGGTGGAAGCTGGTGGTCGGATATTTGTGGGCTGAATCTCCTTCAGTCCCATTCCCATTTCTGGTTGCCCAGAGGCCCTACTTCCTGTGTGTGACGCCGAGCCGTAGGATTGCGGGCAGGAGCCAAGTTCTCCATACAGTAAAGACCCCAGTGTGCCTTGGTTACAGTAATATACCTGGCTTCCTTCCTGGCAGGGAAGTGACAGGCGGCTATGCCCCTGCTTTGTTCGTGGGCCTCCTGATCCAGCAGTTCCCTTGGCTCTGCCCCTGTCGTCAGCTGCCCCTAGGATAACTCTGAGCCCTAGCCACTTCTCTGGTAGATTTCCCTATTCCCCCACTACAGTCACACCTGAATAAGGCAACTCAGACCTTTCAGAGATGTGTCCTGAACCTCTTGTTTTCTGAAATACCTATCTGGTGGTTGTGAGACTTAAGGCCAGCGTCCCCGAGAGACTTTTTCTATTTCTCCTAGTAAACCTAGACTCATCTTCTGTCACCTTCAACTCTACTCCAATTGTGTTCTTTCAACCCAGACCTCTGACCCTGCTTTTTACTTCTGCCATTTCATCCTCGCTCCTGCTTCCTTTCCTAAATCCATACGTCTCTTTTGGCCTTCCTAGCCCTGGGCCAAGTTCCTTCCTCTTTGCTCAGTTTTTACCCCTTTCCTTCATTCTCCCATCCAACTTTCAGTCCTTCCTTTCTCACGCCCCAGTTAGCAGCATCTGAAAATTCGAAAGGTTTGTTACTCGTCTATTAATTGTATTCCATTTACTTACTCAGTTCTATACCTGTCTTACCTGTGTATGGAAGAACAGCTGGTAGCCAAGGTGGCACCAAGAATCCTAGCAGCTCTCACTTGACGTATCCGTAGTAGTCGGCAATTTCCATTTCGTTTTCCCTCTCGGTGAAAAATTGCAGCTTGCCCGAAGAGGTGTATCTGGCAGCATTCTCCCGTTGTTGTTGAGCCCGCCTCTTCATGGCCTCTCGCTCTGGCCTCTGCTCTTGTTCGATGGGCTTTGACATGACTGGCTCAGGCACGTTGGGTTCCCTCCATGGAACTCGTTGCTTGCTGAAGTCTTGGAGTAGAAAGTGGGTTTGGAGCTTGGGTGGGGACTGGCGCTTATTCACAGCAGGGGGAACAGGCTCCCGCTGGAGAGGAGCGCCAGATGAAGTTTTGGAGGGTGCAGGCCTAGGAGCAGCAGACTGAGGGACACGAGGCTGGGTATGGTTGGGCCAAGCCGGTTGGGTTGGGTTGGTCACAGTTGGCTGAGCTGGTTTGGCGGGGCCTGGCAAAGAGGCAGGAGCTGGCTGGGATGAATTGGCTGCAGCAGGTTGAGCTGAGTCAGTAGAACCAGGCTGGGCACGGTAAGCCCCAGCAGGCCGATGTGAGGCCAGAGACTGTGGCCTCCGAGGAGCGGGTCGAGCTTGAGGCTTGTCCCAGGCAGAAAAAGGCAGAGGTATCAACTTGACCTTCCCAGGAGGAGGCCGCTCATACTGGGCTGGAGACGGACACTCTGTTTCAGCACTGCTGTCTGGTTTCTGGGCTTGGACTTGCGTTTTCTCAGGACCCTTCCCCTCACGTGGGGTATGCCGCCATGGCTGGATAGCTGGGGGTGGCTGGGGGTCTTTGGGGTTGCTTGACTTTCCCAAGAGCCGACAGGAAGAGAGCCCAGTTTTCGTCTCATTCTTCTTCCCCAGCGCATGAAGAACCTTCACAGACTCCAGCATGCGCACGCCAAGGGAGGTTCGAGGCTTTTGAAAGCTCTGTTGGAGAAGCTCAGTTTGGTGTTCCTTTCGCTTCGTGTGGGGGATTGCTGGCTTCTCTTCTGCCTTGACTTTGTTCCCTGACTGCTTGTTCTCCTCAGCCTTGTTTCTCCCTCTGGTCCTTTTGGTCTTTTCCTGCCCGTGGCTCTTAGTTTTGCTGATCTTTCTGGATGCAGCTTTCTGAGGTTTGCCTTGAGAGTGCTTGGCCGTGTTCACAGGAGCCCTGTCACTGACTGCAGCGTGGCATGTAACCACTTCTCCCCCTAACAGGCACTCTGGATTCTTTGGCTGGATTTTGGCCTTGGGAGCGCCACTGATAGGCTCAGAGGCTTTCTGTTTGTTCTTCCTGGGTTGATCAGAGGGAACCTTTATGACACTTGGCTTTTCCTGCACCTGATTCACCTTAATGGCTCTGGTGTCTTTAGCTTTGATCACGTTGGGACCTTGGGATTGATCAAGATCTTTCAAAGGATTAAAGAGCTGGGGAAGGTGAATATCCTCCGCCAGTGTAGTAATGTCTGCAAGACCACTGCTAGGTTCAATCCCATTTTCAAGTGTCCCTAGGTCCTGACGACTCCGGCTGTTCTCTCCCAGATCAGCATTTTCAGAACCAGGCTGCTCCTCTTGGCTGAGGGGATCGGTGCAGGCCAGCGGCTGGTGAATATCAGGGATTCCTAAAGGGAGTAGTGGAGGATCTTGGTTCTCTGTTGGGATCTGGTAGGCATCCAGAGGCTTTGAAAGCTTGGTTTTGATATCATCCACGTGCTTACTCTCTATTTGTCCCTGGCTTGGAGCTGGAGGCAGGGCCAGGAGACGCCTGGCACTCTGGACTGGAGCTGTCACTGAAATGTCCCCAAGTTCAGATGGTGGGTTACTCTCAAGTATGTGGCTGTTTCTGCTACTGCAGGACTTGGGGAGTTCTTGACTTTGTGTCACACAAAACGTCTGGCTTGGAGGTTGCAATCCCAGGGAATTTTTCATCACCAGGGGGGAGGTCTCCATCCCTACAAAGGGATCAAGGGAGAAGTCAGTCCCTGGTAAGTGAGATGCTCCCCCTAAACACCAACACAGCAGTCGTGTACCTTTCAAGGGGTTCAGGGGCAAGATGGGCAAGGCATTTCTACTAACTCTTCTTAAGGATCACGGACAGTGCCCTATGCTACGAGGTAAGCGGTGACTGTTGTAATTCTTACTGGTGAGCCTTTCCTGTCGCTGATTCTCGGCTCGCTTTGTATTTCATAGGACTGTTTATAAGTCCAATACAAAATGAGTCTTATTTTTAAAAACCTGAAATGTTTTACAAAGCCTAGCATTCTCATATAGGGTCCTTTCCATTCTCCCCACTTTCCCGAGAGGCCAAGAACACGTCACACCATGAACTAGGAGAGGGGGTAGAGCCCTTGCTGATGAAATACATCAACAAAGACAGAGTCTTAGCCTGCTTGCTCTCTGGACAGGATCTCGGACCACAAGGTCTTCAATCCTGGTATAAATGAAGGAAGTGAGGACAGTTCAACTGGCACTCTCATAACAAGAGTTCTGAAACACCTTCCGAAGAGACTATAGCAGTAGATGAGGGAAGGGAGTGCTACAGTGTGGCAGTACAGGGGGAACGATCGGCTACAGCAGTGAAAAGTGTGGTACCGATTGGTGTGCTCTCGGGGTTCTTGTACATGTAGCATAGATGACCTCTACAGTGGCCCTCCCACCGTCCCACCTGCATTAGGTGTTCTTTTTTTTTTGTAATTTATGTTTATGTATTTATTTACTGTTTGAACTTATTTATTCTACGTATTTATGTTTTTGGCTGCACTGGGTCTCTCATTGCTGTGCACGGGCTTTCTCTAGTTGGCGGCTAGCGGGGGCTACTCTTGGTTGCGGTGTGCGGGCTTCTCATCGCGGTGGCTTCTCTTGTTGCGGAGCATGGGCTGTAGGCACGTGGGCTTCGGTAGTTGAGGCTCACGGGCTCTAGAATGCAGGCTCCGTCGTTGTGGCACATGCGCTTAGTTGCTGCACGGCATGTGGGATCTTCGCAGACCAGGGCTCGAACCCGTGTCCCCCGCATTGCATTGGCAGGCGGATTCTTAACCACGGCGCCACCAGGGAAGCCCTAGGTGTTCTCATAGAGAGTCTAAAAACAGAGGGCACTGAGCGAAGGTAGTGGTTATTAAAGGCTCAGGATCTGAATTCTACCTGCCTCTACACCCCTTCCCAGCTGTCGATTTGACCCCATTTTTGAATGCCGACCTCATTCTTCAACTTTCTCTGGCGTTTGTTATACTCACCTTGAAAACTTGTTTCTGTGATGCGTTGAGCAGACACAGGGTGGCAGACTGCAGAGGTGGAAGCTGGTGGTCGGATATTTGTGGGCTGAATCTCCTTCGGTCCCATTCCCATTTCTGGTTGCCCAGAGGCCCGACTTCCTGTGTATGACGCCGAGCCGTAGGATTGCGGGCAGGAGCCAAGTTCTCCATACAGTAAAGACCCCAGTGTGCCTTGGTTATAGTAATATACCTGGCTCCCTTCCTGGCAGGGAAGTGGCAGGCGGCTCTGCCCCTGATTTGGAATCTGAGATGGTGTTCCCTGAGCAAGGCTGGCAGAAAGCGATGGATGTAGAGGGACCATGTTCTTGGCGTCTGAAGTTTTATCATACTGGGCTGCCAGAAACATGGAGGAGGCAGCTGTGTGGCGGTCAGTGAGTGCCAGAGTAAAGTCTCCGAGTGAAGAAGAATTCTTTTCAGTGCTTGCTGTGATGTCCCACTCAAGAACACCTGGATAGGAAGCAGCTGAAGTGGAGATCTGGCTGTGGTCAGTAACTCCAGATAACATAGTCGTGCTAGAATGTTGGTAAAGGTAGGCACTACCCATGAGTGTCTGGAAAGGGGTACCAGTAGCCGATGCCGAACTGACGGCAGGGGCAGAGACTCTGGAGAAGTTGCAGACACTTCGTGTTAGGGAAGTTGCATTGCTCACCACAGGAGGAGAATGCTGCAGAGAATCTAGAGTTCCAAGTAGAGATGGATGTTGGAAATTTTCTGTAAGAACAAGAGGGTCATGAAAAACTCAGGGAGGTTGAGAAATTCTCACTACGTTTGAGGAACGGCATCATCTGAAGGTTCTTGCTATCAGGACACCTCTACTATCACTACTTCCTGAGAAACCCAAAATCAGACAGTTGATGATGGCTGTAAGGACTGAGCAGTTTTCCACTCTTCTCTATTAACTGCCTGTGCTCCCATCTTGGGCACAGACGGGCAGAAGAGCCAAGTGGTGTGGTTCAGAGATTGTTCTCTAGGCTGGAAGCAACCTTCTCCCTGCCCTGTCTTTCCCTTCAGCCTGCACTCGTATTGACTTCTATGCTATTTCCTAGACTGGAAGCATTTTAGAACTAGGAGGCCCTTAGAGAACTTCGATGTTCTCAGTCTCATTTCGTGAGTAAGGAAACTGAGGCTCAGAGAGGTCGGGTTGACTTGTTCAAGTTCTCTCATTATGTTAGTATCATTACCAGGTTTCAGAACCTAAGTATCCTGACTTCCTTGCCAGGACTCCACTCTGAGCATGATACTGCCAGAAAGCAGGAGAAATAGAACTTATAATATAGGCATTTTTTTTGTCCATTAGAAAACAGTACGGCTGTTACCATTGTCGTCTTCAGTGTCTCCCTTTGCTTGTGCAGTTCCCACGCTATTACCTAGAGGTGACGTACAGCTCAGTCCAACTGGTGAATTGAAAGAGTCATTTTTGCCCTCTTCAAGCCTGGTTTCTCATCCTACCTCAAAATGATTACCCGAAAGTGGATTTCTTAAGTGCTTTTGGAAAGGGAAAAGTTATCTGATTACTTCAGATTCCTCACCTGTAAAGTGGTTATAACACCACCACCAATAATAATAGCAGTAATAATTAATAGATGAATAAGCTGATCTATTGCGTATGATTTATATGGAGGAAGATACAATAAGTTCTAGAAAGACAAAGAAAAATCATGACAAGCATATTACGTTAACGAAAAAGAAATCCATAGATATTAATGAAAACTGGGGTATGTGGCAAGTATCGAAGCCTAATGAATTTACTAACAAATGGCATTCTGTACCATCCATGCAATATTATGAAAGTGAATTTTGCCCACTCTATTTTAGTGAATACTATTAACCAGAAGACACGATGGAGGTGATAGAGGTGAATGAATTCCTAGCCAATGCATACAGACAGAGAAGGTATGTCAGTAAAAAATGCATAACAAGCAACAGAATGCAATAAATGTGCATGTATAGGTAGCCACAACACATATAGACAAGTATTTCAATGAAAACCGGTACGAAGCAGACAGCAAAATAATAAGTGTAAAAGAGTTTCATTATTGTGCTCCTTCATATTTTTACCCAGCAAGTAAGAGGTATTAAGCCTAGGAGAAATATATATTTCAATGAATATAGCTTATATAATAAGCAGAAAGGAAGCTTAAAATGTATCAGGAAGGTTTTTGGATTTATCCTAGAACTTAGATTAGAATCATCTTCAGCATCCAAGAAGATGGCATCCCAAAACCTCAAAAAACCATCATGCCTAGAATCCAATTAAAAAAGATTTTCAAATGTAAGAAAATCCACAGGACTCCACAATATGGTTTTCGATAAACGTGGATGTTTGTTTGTTTTGTTTCTTTGGCCGCGCCGCGTGGCCCTGGCCGTGAAAGCACCGAGTCCTAAGCACTGGACCGCCAGGGAATTCCCTAAGTGGGGGGAATTAGAGATGTGGGGCTTGACTTTTTCTTCTTCTTCTTCGGTAGCTAAGCTCTACAAGCGAACGATGGCTGTTGATCAATGTGCTCTCTGTGTTAGGAAGGAAATAACTGTAAAAATGAAAAGCAGCCTTGCCTTAGAACCTACATATCACACCAAGGAAAATAGTCCTTCTGATTCAATTTAGAAGATATCACTTAAAATGTTGAATTGGTGAAATGTCTACCTAGTTTAAAAATTAGAAAGAATAAAACACTGAAAAGCAGCCCCCTAGATAACCACTGTGGTTGCTTGTTTATAGGAGGCATCATTTCTAAAACGTATTTCTAAAATGTTTATATTCAAAACTGTCAAGTGGCCAACTGTATTCAGAGAGGCAATAAAAGAAAGAAAACGGAGTATGACTTTTCTGATAAGCTGCCTTTCCTGGTGATCCCCTGTTCTGGCCTTACTTTCCTTCTTAGTCTGTTAATGTAAGGGTTTGCTACCATCAACTTGGTTTTGCCCTGCTCTGAGCAGGTTTCCCTCTGTGCTGTTTCTGCTTTAATTGAAAATCTTTGGTTCCCATCAGCATTCCATTGCAAACTCCGTTTTTCTTGAGAGCTCCTCTATGCTTTCCCTCTTCATTCTTACATTTTCTCCCATCTCTTGGTGCCTGTTGGCCTGTGCTAATGAAAACCATCCTAAACTTCCTTACGCTCGACTCTGTGCCTCCCTGTAGAGCCCAGTACTCTCCATCCTCTCTCCCTATTCTCTCTTTTCAACTAGTCGAAATCCTAGTGGAGGGAGACCATTAGAGATGAAACATCTTGGTATATATTGCTAGTTTTCTATGTCCCCTGGCTTTTCTATGTTTCTGTTGAAACACTCTTGAGAAGTGTCTGATTTCGTTTTCTACATGGGTACCCTTTAAGGCTCAATACTGGAAAAGAAGGGGATCAGAGTGATCAACCCAACGTGGTATCCTAACGTAACAGTTAAGGAAAGCAACAGGCTTTGTGAGACAGCCAGTGATTTGTCCAAAGTCACACAGATAGTAAACGTCAAAGTCAAAAGTGAAATTAGGTCTCCAGACGTGTAGTTCAATACTTTCCCTCATTATTCCATGCTATTTTGAATCTCCTACTCAATTTAGGGGCAAAAGAATCGAACGCAAAACTTTCCAAAGTTTCTTTTCTTACCTGACATGGTCAGAGAAGAGGAAGCATCCACTGCAGGTACCAGGGATGAGGAGACAACACTAGAGGATGTCCGAGTGGCTGCAGCTGAACGGCGCACGTGTCCAGTACAGAGGTCACTGGTTACTGGTCCAAACAGCTCCACGGAAACCCCAAGACTCTACCAAGTGGTAGTAGGTTTGGTAGGAGAGTGATGTCACAAAGCAGGCAGTTGAAAGGTATGAGAGAGCCAATAGGGAGGTCCGATCCCCAACAGGAAGGCGGGCTTGGGTGAAGAGAGTGTAGGAGAGCTAAAACAACACCTGAGTTTCTGAGCTCTGGGGAGGAAATCCTAGAAGACAGATTTACCTCCCCCAGGCTCTTCCATTAGGGAAATCATTGCCACATTTCTTACAGACGTTCATTAATACACTGAACTAAGAGTTACTTATATTCTACAGAGTATTCTATTTTATGTATCATATACTTAGAGCTATATAGATCTTCTTTAATTAATAATCCTTAGGAAGGAAAGAGCCATCTAGTTTGAACTATTACAGTTGTTCTGAAATCATATGTGTCTAATGAGTGAACTGATAGCAGCTTTTAAGGAGCCAAAGTAGGGATTAAGAAGCTCTTTTTGTAACTTGGTTCAAGAGTAGGGTGAAGTTTGTTGAGTGTACCTTGTGGAGAATGTTGTGGTCCAAGGCTCTTCTCTTTTAGTTTCTTCTCCTTGACTCCTACCTTCCTTGGGCTGGGCTAGGCTGGGGGCCAGGTTGGACTTGCGACTTAACATTTCTCTTCCGCTTTCTCTTTTTTTTTTCTCTTCCATTATGGGCATTGCTTCGAGGACAAGCCTTGATCTTGCATTGGACGTTACTTCCTGTCACCTTCCAGCAGCAGGAGTCTTCTTTTCAGTGCTTGATGCTTCACGAAATAGACTCTGCCCGTTGGCAGCAAATACCAGAGAGCTAGGAGACAGAGCTGGTTGCAGACCTTTCCTCTTCCAGCCTTTGGTTGCAATTGTTTGGCCCATAATTTGCTAGCTCTAGTTCCTTGGGCCACACAGGTATCCTGCCATCTCCAGCTCTTGTTATATGTGAGAGACATTCTGAACACTGTCCCTTTTTCTTTGCACAGAAGTATATACAGTGTGGCAGTTACTGTAATCTCCTCCGCCTTGCAAACAGCCACTCTAGAATCTTGGACCTCTAGGACTCTCTGTCTTGCATGCTTGGGGGCAAGGCCAAGCAAAATGAAGAGGAGAATAATTAGAGAAAGAGGAGGACGTTGGTGGAGAATTGGGAGCAGGTAAGGTGAAAGGGCACAGGAGAAAAGAGATGCATGTAGACTTTTTGGTTTCTGTGGGAAACAGGTTGACACACTTGGGCCTCATTTGGTATTAACAGAACAGAGAGTTAAAGATCTAAGTAGCTAGATAGTGTGCAGCAACTGCCATGAAGTCTGTACACTGAAGAGAACAGTCTCACATCTAGTTTTCATTTTGTTTTATGTCATAGTACCTTATTTATAGCATTCACTGGTGTGTTTGTAGAATACAGATGTTTTCAAATGCTCTGGTTTTGTCTACATGGTTATCTCCTTGTCCTGTTTGTAAGGAATCCAACATTGTAAGACATATTGCATGTTTTTCTCTTGACGATTGTTGACCTTGAAGCGTCATGAACTAACTTGAGCTGTTGGATTCTGTGGAGAAACGTTCAAAAGGGTCTGTGAAAAAGGCACTGTGGTGAGTCGCATTATGCACCCGAGCGTAAGGAGCAGATATCTGCCACCAGCCCAGCTTGGCCTGGATTGCCTCTGTTTTAGTTCCCCTGGTTAGTGCTTTTCTCCCTAACCACTCTTGTGACTGTGATAATGTGAGTAAGGGCGGAGTTGCTAATGATCTATGTGTGAGGTAAGCTGGTTTGAGGGAGGAAATCTATGGACCTAGTCATTTTCCTTGGTGGTAAGCTTTCAGGGGTGCAGAGATGGATCTTCCTGGGGCCTTTTCTGGTCCCAGGAAGATATCGCATAGATGGGACCTCCCAAGACACACATTGAATCTTTAGGCCTGTTTTTCCTATTATGAGGTACGAACGAGTTTCTTCACTGATGGGGATGATGCTTATCTGAGAAGAAATTGTGAAAGGTGGTGTAGTGTAGAGGTGTGGCTTAAGCTTTTAAGTTTTCCTCCAGGTTTTTCCCCTAAGCTTCCTACTTCGGACGGCCTACTTACATGATACTAGTAGGTGATGTCCGGCTAACAACTTTCTAAATATACCTGCAAGCCAGATCAGTGTCTCTTTTCTCTGTATTCCCATGGAAATCAAGAGTCCCGCCGAATTTTCCATCGAAACAGTTGATTTGTGTTGTCTCTAGGAATTCTAAAGGGCGTACCGTTGCTTCCTAACCGGTGTCATTTGGGAGATCCGCCTCTGTACGTTCAAATGATTAATTTTGAGACTTTGCTCATGTGTGCAGTAAACCCTTGAATTCCCTAAGACCTTCCTTTCCTCCATCTCCTACCCCATTAAGCCCGCTTCAGTTCATCTCCTGAATTTCTTTGGAATCTGTCAGCCAGCTCTTCCTCAACTTCCTAATACTGAACTTGCCTGTCTGTTGCGATTAGGTCCTAACTGGTGTCCATATATCTTGTTTCCTTCCAATCCACTCTTCACACAAGAAACCTTCAAAGCAAGTTGGAACGTTGCTCATAAACATCGCTCACAAGCATTGTTTTGAGAATAGAAAACACACTGTTGGCCTTTAAGACTCTGCGTGGTCTAGAATCCTCTCTGCTTCTCTAGCCCCATCTTGTGCCACTTTTGCCCTCACTTTCTATGCTTCAGATACACTGAATTAACCTTAGTTCTCACTCATCTGACAGAAGTCAGTTCAGATACTATTTTTCACTGTGATTCCTAGCATTAAGGAATTTGATTATCAGGTTTTGTATGAGGACTATTTCATCAGGGGTACAGAAGTTCTGGCCATCTCTGGTTTTGGATATCCCTTATTTGTTGAGACCTTTGCGTTGTTTGGTTGCCTTTTGTCTGTTTTCCAGATGGGAAAACAGGAACAAGGGAAGTATAGGTTATTACTAGGTGGGGTTGAGCAAGTGGAGCAGCAAACTGCAAAGCAGAAAGAAGAGGGACGTACTATAGAGGGATATGACTTCCATTCTCAAGGCGCCTGCATCCTGTGCAGGGAGACAGCCTAACATAAAATGTGCCTAACAACAAATATATTGACTTCTTACTAAAAATCTCCAGTTCATAGAACCGAGGGGTTTGTACCTTCTCCTTTAAAAGTGATAGTCCTGGGACTTCCCCGGTGGTCCCGTGGTGAAGACTCTGCGCTTCCAATGCAGCAGGCGTGGGTTCAATCCCTGGTTGGGGAGCTAAGATCCCACATGCTGCGCAGCCAAAGAAATTTTTTTCGAACGTTATACTCCTGTATTGTTGGCTTTAGTGGTTTAGATTTTGTTGTACTGTTAAGAAGATTTCAGTTTATTTACCGGGAACAAACAACACATAATGTAAAAATAGTTTCCCAGAAACGATTTCCATCATTCTCTTCCTCCCTTTCTCCCGCAGACTGGTGTTTCACCTTGACAAGTTCTCTGTCATTCCATAGGAAAGCTGTCTGGCTTGGAGGTTGCAATCCCAGGGAATTTTTCATCAGCGGGGAAGTCTCCATCACTACAGAGGAATCAAGGGAGAAGTCAGTCCCTGGTAAGTGAGATGCTCCCCCTAAACACCAACACAGCAGTCGTGTACCTTTCAAGGGGTTCAGGGGCAAGATGGGCAAGGCATTTCTACTAACTCTTCTTAAGGATCACGGACAGTGCCCTATGCTACGAGGTAAGCGGTGACTGCTGTAGTTCTTACTGGTGATCCTTTCCTGTCACTGATTCTCGGCTTTCTTTGTATTTCATAGGACTGTTGTCAGTCCAATACAAAATGAGTCTTATTTTTAAAAACCTGAAATGTTTTACAGAGCCTAGCATTCTCATATAGGGTCCTTTCCATTCTCCCCACTTTCCCGAGGGGCCAAGAACACTTCACACCATGAACTAGGAGAGGGGGTAGAGCCCTTTCTGATGAAATACATCAACAAAGACAGAGCCTTAGCCTGCTTGCTCTCTGGACAGGATCTCGGACCACAAGGTCTTCAATCCTGGTATAAATGAAGGAAGTGAGGACAGTTCAACTGGCACTCTCATAACAAGAGTTCTGAAACACCTTCCGAAGAGACTATAGCAGTAGATGAGGGAAGGGAGTGCTACAGTGTGGCAGTACAGGGGGAACGATCGGCTACAGCAGTGAAAAGTGTGGTACCGATTGGTGTGCTCTCGGGATTCTTGTACATGTAGCATAGATGACCTCTACAGTGGCCCTCCCACCTTCCCACCTGCATTAGGTGTTCTTTTTTTTTGTAATTTATGTTTATGTATTTATTTACTGTTTGAACTTATTTATTCTACGTATTTATGTTTTTGGCTGCACTGGGTCTCTCATTGCTGTGCACGGGCTTTCTCTAGTTGGCGGCTAGCGGGGGCTACTCTCGGTTGCGGTGTGCGGGCATCTCATCGCGGTGGCTTCTCTTGTTGCGGAGCATGGGCTGTAGGCACGTGGGCTTCGGTAGTTGAGGCTCACGGGCTCTAGAATGCAGGCTCCGTCGTCGTGGCACATGCGCTTAGTTGCTGCACGGCATGTGGGATCTTCGCAGACCAGGGCTCGAACCCGTGTCCCCTGCATTGGCAGGCGCCACCAGGGAAGCCCTAGGTGTTCTCATATAGAGTCTAAAAACAGAGAGCACTGAGAGAAGGTAGTGGTTATTAAAGGCTCAGGATCTAAATTCTACCTGTCTCTACACCCCTTCCCAGCTGTCGATTTGACCCCATTTTTGAATGCTGACCTCATTGTTCAACTTTTCTCTGCCGTCTGTATACTCACCTTGAAAACTTGTTTCTGTGATGCGTTGAGCAGACACAGGGTGGCAGACTGCAGAGGTGGAAGCTGGTGGTCGGATATTTGTGGGCTGAATCTCCTTCAGTCCCATTCCCATTTCTGGTTGCCCAGAGGCCCTACTTCCTGTGTGTGACGCCGAGCCGTAGGATTGCGGGCAGGAGCCAAGTTCTCCATACAGTAAAGACCCCAGTGTGCCTTGGTTACAGTAATATACCTGGCTTCCTTCCTGGCAGGGAAGTGACAGGCGGCTATGCCCCTGCTTTGTTCGTGGGCCTCCTGATCCAGCAGTTCCCTTGGCTCTGCCCCTGTCGTCAGCTGCCCCTAGGATAACTCTGAGCCCTAGCCACTTCTCTGGTAGATTTCCCTATTCCCCCACTACAGTCACACCTGAATAAGGCAACTCAGACCTTTCAGAGATGTGTCCTGAACCTCTTGTTTTCTGAAATACCTATCTGGTGGTTGTGAGACTTAAGGCCAGCGTCCCCGAGAGACTTTTTCTATTTCTCCTAGTAAACCTAGACTCATCTTCTGTCACCTTCAACTCTACTCCAATTGTGTTCTTTCAACCCAGACCTCTGACCCTGCTTTTTACTTCTGCCATTTCATCCTCGCTCCTGCTTCCTTTCCTAAATCCATACGTCTCTTTTGGCCTTCCTAGCCCTGGGCCAAGTTCCTTCCTCTTTGCTCAGTTTTTACCCCTTTCCTTCATTCTCCCATCCAACTTTCAGTCCTTCCTTTCTCACGCCCCAGTTAGCAGCATCTGAAAATTCGAAAGGTTTGTTACTCGTCTATTAATTGTATTCCATTTACTTACTCAGTTCTATACCTGTCTTACCTGTGTATGGAAGAACAGCTGGTAGCCAAGGTGGCACCAAGAATCCTAGCAGCTCTCACTTGACGTATCCGTAGTAGTCGGCAATTTCCATTTCGTTTTCCCTCTCGGTGAAAAATTGCAGCTTGCCCGAAGAGGTGTATCTGGCAGCATTCTCCCGTTGTTGTTGAGCCCGCCTCTTCATGGCCTCTCGCTCTGGCCTCTGCTCTTGTTCGATGGGCTTTGACATGACTGGCTCAGGCACGTTGGGTTCCCTCCATGGAACTCGTTGCTTGCTGAAGTCTTGGAGTAGAAAGTGGGTTTGGAGCTTGGGTGGGGACTGGCGCTTATTCACAGCAGGGGGAACAGGCTCCCGCTGGAGAGGAGCGCCAGATGAAGTTTTGGAGGGTGCAGGCCTAGGAGCAGCAGACTGAGGGACACGAGGCTGGGTATGGTTGGGCCAAGCCGGTTGGGTTGGGTTGGTCACAGTTGGCTGAGCTGGTTTGGCGGGGCCTGGCAAAGAGGCAGGAGCTGGCTGGGATGAATTGGCTGCAGCAGGTTGAGCTGAGTCAGTAGAACCAGGCTGGGCACGGTAAGCCCCAGCAGGCCGATGTGAGGCCAGAGACTGTGGCCTCCGAGGAGCGGGTCGAGCTTGAGGCTTGTCCCAGGCAGAAAAAGGCAGAGGTATCAACTTGACCTTCCCAGGAGGAGGCCGCTCATACTGGGCTGGAGACGGACACTCTGTTTCAGCACTGCTGTCTGGTTTCTGGGCTTGGACTTGCGTTTTCTCAGGACCCTTCCCCTCACGTGGGGTATGCCGCCATGGCTGGATAGCTGGGGGTGGCTGGGGGTCTTTGGGGTTGCTTGACTTTCCCAAGAGCCGACAGGAAGAGAGCCCAGTTTTCGTCTCATTCTTCTTCCCCAGCGCATGAAGAACCTTCACAGACTCCAGCATGCGCACGCCAAGGGAGGTTCGAGGCTTTTGAAAGCTCTGTTGGAGAAGCTCAGTTTGGTGTTCCTTTCGCTTCGTGTGGGGGATTGCTGGCTTCTCTTCTGCCTTGACTTTGTTCCCTGACTGCTTGTTCTCCTCAGCCTTGTTTCTCCCTCTGGTCCTTTTGGTCTTTTCCTGCCCGTGGCTCTTAGTTTTGCTGATCTTTCTGGATGCAGCTTTCTGAGGTTTGCCTTGAGAGTGCTTGGCCGTGTTCACAGGAGCCCTGTCACTGACTGCAGCGTGGCATGTAACCACTTCTCCCCCTAACAGGCACTCTGGATTCTTTGGCTGGATTTTGGCCTTGGGAGCGCCACTGATAGGCTCAGAGGCTTTCTGTTTGTTCTTCCTGGGTTGATCAGAGGGAACCTTTATGACACTTGGCTTTTCCTGCACCTGATTCACCTTAATGGCTCTGGTGTCTTTAGCTTTGATCACGTTGGGACCTTGGGATTGATCAAGATCTTTCAAAGGATTAAAGAGCTGGGGAAGGTGAATATCCTCCGCCAGTGTAGTAATGTCTGCAAGACCACTGCTAGGTTCAATCCCATTTTCAAGTGTCCCTAGGTCCTGACGACTCCGGCTGTTCTCTCCCAGATCAGCATTTTCAGAACCAGGCTGCTCCTCTTGGCTGAGGGGATCGGTGCAGGCCAGCGGCTGGTGAATATCAGGGATTCCTAAAGGGAGTAGTGGAGGATCTTGGTTCTCTGTTGGGATCTGGTAGGCATCCAGAGGCTTTGAAAGCTTGGTTTTGATATCATCCACGTGCTTACTCTCTATTTGTCCCTGGCTTGGAGCTGGAGGCAGGGCCAGGAGACGCCTGGCACTCTGGACTGGAGCTGTCACTGAAATGTCCCCAAGTTCAGATGGTGGGTTACTCTCAAGTATGTGGCTGTTTCTGCTACTGCAGGACTTGGGGAGTTCTTGACTTTGTGTCACACAAAACGTCTGGCTTGGAGGTTGCAATCCCAGGGAATTTTTCATCACCAGGGGGGAGGTCTCCATCCCTACAAAGGGATCAAGGGAGAAGTCAGTCCCTGGTAAGTGAGATGCTCCCCCTAAACACCAACACAGCAGTCGTGTACCTTTCAAGGGGTTCAGGGGCAAGATGGGCAAGGCATTTCTACTAACTCTTCTTAAGGATCACGGACAGTGCCCTATGCTACGAGGTAAGCGGTGACTGTTGTAATTCTTACTGGTGAGCCTTTCCTGTCGCTGATTCTCGGCTCGCTTTGTATTTCATAGGACTGTTTATAAGTCCAATACAAAATGAGTCTTATTTTTAAAAACCTGAAATGTTTTACAAAGCCTAGCATTCTCATATAGGGTCCTTTCCATTCTCCCCACTTTCCCGAGAGGCCAAGAACACGTCACACCATGAACTAGGAGAGGGGGTAGAGCCCTTGCTGATGAAATACATCAACAAAGACAGAGTCTTAGCCTGCTTGCTCTCTGGACAGGATCTCGGACCACAAGGTCTTCAATCCTGGTATAAATGAAGGAAGTGAGGACAGTTCAACTGGCACTCTCATAACAAGAGTTCTGAAACACCTTCCGAAGAGACTATAGCAGTAGATGAGGGAAGGGAGTGCTACAGTGTGGCAGTACAGGGGGAACGATCGGCTACAGCAGTGAAAAGTGTGGTACCGATTGGTGTGCTCTCGGGGTTCTTGTACATGTAGCATAGATGACCTCTACAGTGGCCCTCCCACCGTCCCACCTGCATTAGGTGTTCTTTTTTTTTTGTAATTTATGTTTATGTATTTATTTACTGTTTGAACTTATTTATTCTACGTATTTATGTTTTTGGCTGCACTGGGTCTCTCATTGCTGTGCACGGGCTTTCTCTAGTTGGCGGCTAGCGGGGGCTACTCTTGGTTGCGGTGTGCGGGCTTCTCATCGCGGTGGCTTCTCTTGTTGCGGAGCATGGGCTGTAGGCACGTGGGCTTCGGTAGTTGAGGCTCACGGGCTCTAGAATGCAGGCTCCGTCGTTGTGGCACATGCGCTTAGTTGCTGCACGGCATGTGGGATCTTCGCAGACCAGGGCTCGAACCCGTGTCCCCCGCATTGCATTGGCAGGCGGATTCTTAACCACGGCGCCACCAGGGAAGCCCTAGGTGTTCTCATAGAGAGTCTAAAAACAGAGGGCACTGAGCGAAGGTAGTGGTTATTAAAGGCTCAGGATCTGAATTCTACCTGCCTCTACACCCCTTCCCAGCTGTCGATTTGACCCCATTTTTGAATGCCGACCTCATTCTTCAACTTTCTCTGGCGTTTGTTATACTCACCTTGAAAACTTGTTTCTGTGATGCGTTGAGCAGACACAGGGTGGCAGACTGCAGAGGTGGAAGCTGGTGGTCGGATATTTGTGGGCTGAATCTCCTTCGGTCCCATTCCCATTTCTGGTTGCCCAGAGGCCCGACTTCCTGTGTATGACGCCGAGCCGTAGGATTGCGGGCAGGAGCCAAGTTCTCCATACAGTAAAGACCCCAGTGTGCCTTGGTTATAGTAATATACCTGGCTCCCTTCCTGGCAGGGAAGTGGCAGGCGGCTCTGCCCCTGATTTGGAATCTGAGATGGTGTTCCCTGAGCAAGGCTGGCAGAAAGCGATGGATGTAGAGGGACCATGTTCTTGGCGTCTGAAGTTTTATCATACTGGGCTGCCAGAAACATGGAGGAGGCAGCTGTGTGGCGGTCAGTGAGTGCCAGAGTAAAGTCTCCGAGTGAAGAAGAATTCTTTTCAGTGCTTGCTGTGATGTCCCACTCAAGAACACCTGGATAGGAAGCAGCTGAAGTGGAGATCTGGCTGTGGTCAGTAACTCCAGATAACATAGTCGTGCTAGAATGTTGGTAAAGGTAGGCACTACCCATGAGTGTCTGGAAAGGGGTACCAGTAGCCGATGCCGAACTGACGGCAGGGGCAGAGACTCTGGAGAAGTTGCAGACACTTCGTGTTAGGGAAGTTGCATTGCTCACCACAGGAGGAGAATGCTGCAGAGAATCTAGAGTTCCAAGTAGAGATGGATGTTGGAAATTTTCTGTAAGAACAAGAGGGTCATGAAAAACTCAGGGAGGTTGAGAAATTCTCACTACGTTTGAGGAACGGCATCATCTGAAGGTTCTTGCTATCAGGACACCTCTACTATCACTACTTCCTGAGAAACCCAAAATCAGACAGTTGATGATGGCTGTAAGGACTGAGCAGTTTTCCACTCTTCTCTATTAACTGCCTGTGCTCCCATCTTGGGCACAGACGGGCAGAAGAGCCAAGTGGTGTGGTTCAGAGATTGTTCTCTAGGCTGGAAGCAACCTTCTCCCTGCCCTGTCTTTCCCTTCAGCCTGCACTCGTATTGACTTCTATGCTATTTCCTAGACTGGAAGCATTTTAGAACTAGGAGGCCCTTAGAGAACTTCGATGTTCTCAGTCTCATTTCGTGAGTAAGGAAACTGAGGCTCAGAGAGGTCGGGTTGACTTGTTCAAGTTCTCTCATTATGTTAGTATCATTACCAGGTTTCAGAACCTAAGTATCCTGACTTCCTTGCCAGGACTCCACTCTGAGCATGATACTGCCAGAAAGCAGGAGAAATAGAACTTATAATATAGGCATTTTTTTTGTCCATTAGAAAACAGTACGGCTGTTACCATTGTCGTCTTCAGTGTCTCCCTTTGCTTGTGCAGTTCCCACGCTATTACCTAGAGGTGACGTACAGCTCAGTCCAACTGGTGAATTGAAAGAGTCATTTTTGCCCTCTTCAAGCCTGGTTTCTCATCCTACCTCAAAATGATTACCCGAAAGTGGATTTCTTAAGTGCTTTTGGAAAGGGAAAAGTTATCTGATTACTTCAGATTCCTCACCTGTAAAGTGGTTATAACACCACCACCAATAATAATAGCAGTAATAATTAATAGATGAATAAGCTGATCTATTGCGTATGATTTATATGGAGGAAGATACAATAAGTTCTAGAAAGACAAAGAAAAATCATGACAAGCATATTACGTTAACGAAAAAGAAATCCATAGATATTAATGAAAACTGGGGTATGTGGCAAGTATCGAAGCCTAATGAATTTACTAACAAATGGCATTCTGTACCATCCATGCAATATTATGAAAGTGAATTTTGCCCACTCTATTTTAGTGAATACTATTAACCAGAAGACACGATGGAGGTGATAGAGGTGAATGAATTCCTAGCCAATGCATACAGACAGAGAAGGTATGTCAGTAAAAAATGCATAACAAGCAACAGAATGCAATAAATGTGCATGTATAGGTAGCCACAACACATATAGACAAGTATTTCAATGAAAACCGGTACGAAGCAGACAGCAAAATAATAAGTGTAAAAGAGTTTCATTATTGTGCTCCTTCATATTTTTACCCAGCAAGTAAGAGGTATTAAGCCTAGGAGAAATATATATTTCAATGAATATAGCTTATATAATAAGCAGAAAGGAAGCTTAAAATGTATCAGGAAGGTTTTTGGATTTATCCTAGAACTTAGATTAGAATCATCTTCAGCATCCAAGAAGATGGCATCCCAAAACCTCAAAAAACCATCATGCCTAGAATCCAATTAAAAAAGATTTTCAAATGTAAGAAAATCCACAGGACTCCACAATATGGTTTTCGATAAACGTGGATGTTTGTTTGTTTTGTTTCTTTGGCCGCGCCGCGTGGCCCTGGCCGTGAAAGCACCGAGTCCTAAGCACTGGACCGCCAGGGAATTCCCTAAGTGGGGGGAATTAGAGATGTGGGGCTTGACTTTTTCTTCTTCTTCTTCGGTAGCTAAGCTCTACAAGCGAACGATGGCTGTTGATCAATGTGCTCTCTGTGTTAGGAAGGAAATAACTGTAAAAATGAAAAGCAGCCTTGCCTTAGAACCTACATATCACACCAAGGAAAATAGTCCTTCTGATTCAATTTAGAAGATATCACTTAAAATGTTGAATTGGTGAAATGTCTACCTAGTTTAAAAATTAGAAAGAATAAAACACTGAAAAGCAGCCCCCTAGATAACCACTGTGGTTGCTTGTTTATAGGAGGCATCATTTCTAAAACGTATTTCTAAAATGTTTATATTCAAAACTGTCAAGTGGCCAACTGTATTCAGAGAGGCAATAAAAGAAAGAAAACGGAGTATGACTTTTCTGATAAGCTGCCTTTCCTGGTGATCCCCTGTTCTGGCCTTACTTTCCTTCTTAGTCTGTTAATGTAAGGGTTTGCTACCATCAACTTGGTTTTGCCCTGCTCTGAGCAGGTTTCCCTCTGTGCTGTTTCTGCTTTAATTGAAAATCTTTGGTTCCCATCAGCATTCCATTGCAAACTCCGTTTTTCTTGAGAGCTCCTCTATGCTTTCCCTCTTCATTCTTACATTTTCTCCCATCTCTTGGTGCCTGTTGGCCTGTGCTAATGAAAACCATCCTAAACTTCCTTACGCTCGACTCTGTGCCTCCCTGTAGAGCCCAGTACTCTCCATCCTCTCTCCCTATTCTCTCTTTTCAACTAGTCGAAATCCTAGTGGAGGGAGACCATTAGAGATGAAACATCTTGGTATATATTGCTAGTTTTCTATGTCCCCTGGCTTTTCTATGTTTCTGTTGAAACACTCTTGAGAAGTGTCTGATTTCGTTTTCTACATGGGTACCCTTTAAGGCTCAATACTGGAAAAGAAGGGGATCAGAGTGATCAACCCAACGTGGTATCCTAACGTAACAGTTAAGGAAAGCAACAGGCTTTGTGAGACAGCCAGTGATTTGTCCAAAGTCACACAGATAGTAAACGTCAAAGTCAAAAGTGAAATTAGGTCTCCAGACGTGTAGTTCAATACTTTCCCTCATTATTCCATGCTATTTTGAATCTCCTACTCAATTTAGGGGCAAAAGAATCGAACGCAAAACTTTCCAAAGTTTCTTTTCTTACCTGACATGGTCAGAGAAGAGGAAGCATCCACTGCAGGTACCAGGGATGAGGAGACAACACTAGAGGATGTCCGAGTGGCTGCAGCTGAACGGCGCACGTGTCCAGTACAGAGGTCACTGGTTACTGGTCCAAACAGCTCCACGGAAACCCCAAGACTCTACCAAGTGGTAGTAGGTTTGGTAGGAGAGTGATGTCACAAAGCAGGCAGTTGAAAGGTATGAGAGAGCCAATAGGGAGGTCCGATCCCCAACAGGAAGGCGGGCTTGGGTGAAGAGAGTGTAGGAGAGCTAAAACAACACCTGAGTTTCTGAGCTCTGGGGAGGAAATCCTAGAAGACAGATTTACCTCCCCCAGGCTCTTCCATTAGGGAAATCATTGCCACATTTCTTACAGACGTTCATTAATACACTGAACTAAGAGTTACTTATATTCTACAGAGTATTCTATTTTATGTATCATATACTTAGAGCTATATAGATCTTCTTTAATTAATAATCCTTAGGAAGGAAAGAGCCATCTAGTTTGAACTATTACAGTTGTTCTGAAATCATATGTGTCTAATGAGTGAACTGATAGCAGCTTTTAAGGAGCCAAAGTAGGGATTAAGAAGCTCTTTTTGTAACTTGGTTCAAGAGTAGGGTGAAGTTTGTTGAGTGTACCTTGTGGAGAATGTTGTGGTCCAAGGCTCTTCTCTTTTAGTTTCTTCTCCTTGACTCCTACCTTCCTTGGGCTGGGCTAGGCTGGGGGCCAGGTTGGACTTGCGACTTAACATTTCTCTTCCGCTTTCTCTTTTTTTTTTCTCTTCCATTATGGGCATTGCTTCGAGGACAAGCCTTGATCTTGCATTGGACGTTACTTCCTGTCACCTTCCAGCAGCAGGAGTCTTCTTTTCAGTGCTTGATGCTTCACGAAATAGACTCTGCCCGTTGGCAGCAAATACCAGAGAGCTAGGAGACAGAGCTGGTTGCAGACCTTTCCTCTTCCAGCCTTTGGTTGCAATTGTTTGGCCCATAATTTGCTAGCTCTAGTTCCTTGGGCCACACAGGTATCCTGCCATCTCCAGCTCTTGTTATATGTGAGAGACATTCTGAACACTGTCCCTTTTTCTTTGCACAGAAGTATATACAGTGTGGCAGTTACTGTAATCTCCTCCGCCTTGCAAACAGCCACTCTAGAATCTTGGACCTCTAGGACTCTCTGTCTTGCATGCTTGGGGGCAAGGCCAAGCAAAATGAAGAGGAGAATAATTAGAGAAAGAGGAGGACGTTGGTGGAGAATTGGGAGCAGGTAAGGTGAAAGGGCACAGGAGAAAAGAGATGCATGTAGACTTTTTGGTTTCTGTGGGAAACAGGTTGACACACTTGGGCCTCATTTGGTATTAACAGAACAGAGAGTTAAAGATCTAAGTAGCTAGATAGTGTGCAGCAACTGCCATGAAGTCTGTACACTGAAGAGAACAGTCTCACATCTAGTTTTCATTTTGTTTTATGTCATAGTACCTTATTTATAGCATTCACTGGTGTGTTTGTAGAATACAGATGTTTTCAAATGCTCTGGTTTTGTCTACATGGTTATCTCCTTGTCCTGTTTGTAAGGAATCCAACATTGTAAGACATATTGCATGTTTTTCTCTTGACGATTGTTGACCTTGAAGCGTCATGAACTAACTTGAGCTGTTGGATTCTGTGGAGAAACGTTCAAAAGGGTCTGTGAAAAAGGCACTGTGGTGAGTCGCATTATGCACCCGAGCGTAAGGAGCAGATATCTGCCACCAGCCCAGCTTGGCCTGGATTGCCTCTGTTTTAGTTCCCCTGGTTAGTGCTTTTCTCCCTAACCACTCTTGTGACTGTGATAATGTGAGTAAGGGCGGAGTTGCTAATGATCTATGTGTGAGGTAAGCTGGTTTGAGGGAGGAAATCTATGGACCTAGTCATTTTCCTTGGTGGTAAGCTTTCAGGGGTGCAGAGATGGATCTTCCTGGGGCCTTTTCTGGTCCCAGGAAGATATCGCATAGATGGGACCTCCCAAGACACACATTGAATCTTTAGGCCTGTTTTTCCTATTATGAGGTACGAACGAGTTTCTTCACTGATGGGGATGATGCTTATCTGAGAAGAAATTGTGAAAGGTGGTGTAGTGTAGAGGTGTGGCTTAAGCTTTTAAGTTTTCCTCCAGGTTTTTCCCCTAAGCTTCCTACTTCGGACGGCCTACTTACATGATACTAGTAGGTGATGTCCGGCTAACAACTTTCTAAATATACCTGCAAGCCAGATCAGTGTCTCTTTTCTCTGTATTCCCATGGAAATCAAGAGTCCCGCCGAATTTTCCATCGAAACAGTTGATTTGTGTTGTCTCTAGGAATTCTAAAGGGCGTACCGTTGCTTCCTAACCGGTGTCATTTGGGAGATCCGCCTCTGTACGTTCAAATGATTAATTTTGAGACTTTGCTCATGTGTGCAGTAAACCCTTGAATTCCCTAAGACCTTCCTTTCCTCCATCTCCTACCCCATTAAGCCCGCTTCAGTTCATCTCCTGAATTTCTTTGGAATCTGTCAGCCAGCTCTTCCTCAACTTCCTAATACTGAACTTGCCTGTCTGTTGCGATTAGGTCCTAACTGGTGTCCATATATCTTGTTTCCTTCCAATCCACTCTTCACACAAGAAACCTTCAAAGCAAGTTGGAACGTTGCTCATAAACATCGCTCACAAGCATTGTTTTGAGAATAGAAAACACACTGTTGGCCTTTAAGACTCTGCGTGGTCTAGAATCCTCTCTGCTTCTCTAGCCCCATCTTGTGCCACTTTTGCCCTCACTTTCTATGCTTCAGATACACTGAATTAACCTTAGTTCTCACTCATCTGACAGAAGTCAGTTCAGATACTATTTTTCACTGTGATTCCTAGCATTAAGGAATTTGATTATCAGGTTTTGTATGAGGACTATTTCATCAGGGGTACAGAAGTTCTGGCCATCTCTGGTTTTGGATATCCCTTATTTGTTGAGACCTTTGCGTTGTTTGGTTGCCTTTTGTCTGTTTTCCAGATGGGAAAACAGGAACAAGGGAAGTATAGGTTATTACTAGGTGGGGTTGAGCAAGTGGAGCAGCAAACTGCAAAGCAGAAAGAAGAGGGACGTACTATAGAGGGATATGACTTCCATTCTCAAGGCGCCTGCATCCTGTGCAGGGAGACAGCCTAACATAAAATGTGCCTAACAACAAATATATTGACTTCTTACTAAAAATCTCCAGTTCATAGAACCGAGGGGTTTGTACCTTCTCCTTTAAAAGTGATAGTCCTGGGACTTCCCCGGTGGTCCCGTGGTGAAGACTCTGCGCTTCCAATGCAGCAGGCGTGGGTTCAATCCCTGGTTGGGGAGCTAAGATCCCACATGCTGCGCAGCCAAAGAAATTTTTTTCGAACGTTATACTCCTGTATTGTTGGCTTTAGTGGTTTAGATTTTGTTGTACTGTTAAGAAGATTTCAGTTTATTTACCGGGAACAAACAACACATAATGTAAAAATAGTTTCCCAGAAACGATTTCCATCATTCTCTTCCTCCCTTTCTCCCGCAGACTGGTGTTTCACCTTGACAAGTTCTCTGTCATTCCATAGGAAAGCTGTCTGGCTTGGAGGTTGCAATCCCAGGGAATTTTTCATCAGCGGGGAAGTCTCCATCACTACAGAGGAATCAAGGGAGAAGTCAGTCCCTGGTAAGTGAGATGCTCCCCCTAAACACCAACACAGCAGTCGTGTACCTTTCAAGGGGTTCAGGGGCAAGATGGGCAAGGCATTTCTACTAACTCTTCTTAAGGATCACGGACAGTGCCCTATGCTACGAGGTAAGCGGTGACTGCTGTAGTTCTTACTGGTGATCCTTTCCTGTCACTGATTCTCGGCTTTCTTTGTATTTCATAGGACTGTTGTCAGTCCAATACAAAATGAGTCTTATTTTTAAAAACCTGAAATGTTTTACAGAGCCTAGCATTCTCATATAGGGTCCTTTCCATTCTCCCCACTTTCCCGAGGGGCCAAGAACACTTCACACCATGAACTAGGAGAGGGGGTAGAGCCCTTTCTGATGAAATACATCAACAAAGACAGAGCCTTAGCCTGCTTGCTCTCTGGACAGGATCTCGGACCACAAGGTCTTCAATCCTGGTATAAATGAAGGAAGTGAGGACAGTTCAACTGGCACTCTCATAACAAGAGTTCTGAAACACCTTCCGAAGAGACTATAGCAGTAGATGAGGGAAGGGAGTGCTACAGTGTGGCAGTACAGGGGGAACGATCGGCTACAGCAGTGAAAAGTGTGGTACCGATTGGTGTGCTCTCGGGATTCTTGTACATGTAGCATAGATGACCTCTACAGTGGCCCTCCCACCTTCCCACCTGCATTAGGTGTTCTTTTTTTTTGTAATTTATGTTTATGTATTTATTTACTGTTTGAACTTATTTATTCTACGTATTTATGTTTTTGGCTGCACTGGGTCTCTCATTGCTGTGCACGGGCTTTCTCTAGTTGGCGGCTAGCGGGGGCTACTCTCGGTTGCGGTGTGCGGGCATCTCATCGCGGTGGCTTCTCTTGTTGCGGAGCATGGGCTGTAGGCACGTGGGCTTCGGTAGTTGAGGCTCACGGGCTCTAGAATGCAGGCTCCGTCGTCGTGGCACATGCGCTTAGTTGCTGCACGGCATGTGGGATCTTCGCAGACCAGGGCTCGAACCCGTGTCCCCTGCATTGGCAGGCGCCACCAGGGAAGCCCTAGGTGTTCTCATATAGAGTCTAAAAACAGAGAGCACTGAGAGAAGGTAGTGGTTATTAAAGGCTCAGGATCTAAATTCTACCTGTCTCTACACCCCTTCCCAGCTGTCGATTTGACCCCATTTTTGAATGCTGACCTCATTGTTCAACTTTTCTCTGCCGTCTGTATACTCACCTTGAAAACTTGTTTCTGTGATGCGTTGAGCAGACACAGGGTGGCAGACTGCAGAGGTGGAAGCTGGTGGTCGGATATTTGTGGGCTGAATCTCCTTCAGTCCCATTCCCATTTCTGGTTGCCCAGAGGCCCTACTTCCTGTGTGTGACGCCGAGCCGTAGGATTGCGGGCAGGAGCCAAGTTCTCCATACAGTAAAGACCCCAGTGTGCCTTGGTTACAGTAATATACCTGGCTTCCTTCCTGGCAGGGAAGTGACAGGCGGCTATGCCCCTGCTTTGTTCGTGGGCCTCCTGATCCAGCAGTTCCCTTGGCTCTGCCCCTGTCGTCAGCTGCCCCTAGGATAACTCTGAGCCCTAGCCACTTCTCTGGTAGATTTCCCTATTCCCCCACTACAGTCACACCTGAATAAGGCAACTCAGACCTTTCAGAGATGTGTCCTGAACCTCTTGTTTTCTGAAATACCTATCTGGTGGTTGTGAGACTTAAGGCCAGCGTCCCCGAGAGACTTTTTCTATTTCTCCTAGTAAACCTAGACTCATCTTCTGTCACCTTCAACTCTACTCCAATTGTGTTCTTTCAACCCAGACCTCTGACCCTGCTTTTTACTTCTGCCATTTCATCCTCGCTCCTGCTTCCTTTCCTAAATCCATACGTCTCTTTTGGCCTTCCTAGCCCTGGGCCAAGTTCCTTCCTCTTTGCTCAGTTTTTACCCCTTTCCTTCATTCTCCCATCCAACTTTCAGTCCTTCCTTTCTCACGCCCCAGTTAGCAGCATCTGAAAATTCGAAAGGTTTGTTACTCGTCTATTAATTGTATTCCATTTACTTACTCAGTTCTATACCTGTCTTACCTGTGTATGGAAGAACAGCTGGTAGCCAAGGTGGCACCAAGAATCCTAGCAGCTCTCACTTGACGTATCCGTAGTAGTCGGCAATTTCCATTTCGTTTTCCCTCTCGGTGAAAAATTGCAGCTTGCCCGAAGAGGTGTATCTGGCAGCATTCTCCCGTTGTTGTTGAGCCCGCCTCTTCATGGCCTCTCGCTCTGGCCTCTGCTCTTGTTCGATGGGCTTTGACATGACTGGCTCAGGCACGTTGGGTTCCCTCCATGGAACTCGTTGCTTGCTGAAGTCTTGGAGTAGAAAGTGGGTTTGGAGCTTGGGTGGGGACTGGCGCTTATTCACAGCAGGGGGAACAGGCTCCCGCTGGAGAGGAGCGCCAGATGAAGTTTTGGAGGGTGCAGGCCTAGGAGCAGCAGACTGAGGGACACGAGGCTGGGTATGGTTGGTCCAAGCCGGTTGGGTTGGGTTGGTCACAGTTGGCTGAGCTGGTTTGGCGGGGCCTGGCAAAGAGGCAGGAGCTGGCTGGGATGAATTGACTGCAGCAGGTTGAGCTGAGTCAGTAGAACCAGGCTGGGCACGGTAAGCCCCAGCAGGCCGATGTGAGGCCAGAGACTGTGGCCTCCGAGGAGCGGGTCGAGCTTGAGGCTTGTCCCAGGCAGAAAAAGGCAGAGGTATCAACTTGACCTTCCCAGGAGGAGGCCGCTCATACTGGGCTGGAGATGGACACTCTGTTTCAGCACTGCTGTCTGGTTTCTGGGCTTGGACTTGCGTTTTCTCAGGACCCTTCCCCTCACGTGGGGTATGCCGCCATGGCTGGATAGCTGGGGGTGGCTGGGGGTCTTTGGGGTTGCTTGACTTTCCCAAGAGCCGACAGGAAGAGAGCCCAGTTTTCGTCTCATTCTTCTTCCCCAGCGCATGAAGAACCTTCACAGACTCCAGCATGCGCACGCCAAGGGAGGTTCGAGGCTTTTGAAAGCTCTGTTGGAGAAGCTCAGTTTGGTGTTCCTTTCGCTTCGTGTGGGGGATTGCTGGCTTCTCTTCTGCCTTGACTTTGTTCCCTGACTGCTTGTTCTCCTCAGCCTTGTTTCTCCCTCTGGTCCTTTTGGTCTTTTCCTGCCCGTGGCTCTTAGTTTTGCTGATCTTTCTGGATGCAGCTTTCTGAGGTTTGCCTTGAGAGTGCTTGGCCGTGTTCACAGGAGCCCTGTCACTGACTGCAGCGTGGCATGTAACCACTTCTCCCCCTAACAGGCACTCTGGATTCTTTGGCTGGATTTTGGCCTTGGGAGCGCCACTGATAGGCTCAGAGGCTTTCTGTTTGTTCTTCCTGGGTTGATCAGAGGGAACCTTTATGACACTTGGCTTTTCCTGCACCTGATTCACCTTAATGGCTCTGGTGTCTTTAGCTTTGATCACGTTGGGACCTTGGGATTGATCAAGATCTTTCAAAGGATTAAAGAGCTGGGGAAGGTGAATATCCTCCGCCAGTGTAGTAATGTCTGCAAGACCACTGCTAGGTTCAATCCCATTTTCAAGTGTCCCTAGGTCCTGACGACTCCGGCTGTTCTCTCCCAGATCAGCATTTTCAGAACCAGGCTGCTCCTCTTGGCTGAGGGGATCGGTGCAGGCCAGCGGCTGGTGAATATCAGGGATTCCTAAAGGGAGTAGTGGAGGATCTTGGTTCTCTGTTGGGATCTGGTAGGCATCCAGAGGCTTTGAAAGCTTGGTTTTGATATCATCCACGTGCTTACTCTCTATTTGTCCCTGGCTTGGAGCTGGAGGCAGGGCCAGGAGACGCCTGGCACTCTGGACTGGAGCTGTCACTGAAATGTCCCCAAGTTCAGATGGTGGGTTACTCTCAAGTATGTGGCTGTTTCTGCTACTGCAGGACTTGGGGAGTTCTTGACTTTGTGTCACACAAAACGTCTGGCTTGGAGGTTGCAATCCCAGGGAATTTTTCATCACCAGGGGGGAGGTCTCCATCCCTACAAAGGGATCAAGGGAGAAGTCAGTCCCTGGTAAGTGAGATGCTCCCCCTAAACACCAACACAGCAGTCATGTACCTTTCAAGGGGTTCAGGGGCAAGATGGGCAAGGCATTTCTACTAACTCTTCTTAAGGATCACGGACAGTGCCGTATGCTACGAGGTAAGCGGTGACTGTTGTAATTCTTACTGGTGAGCCTTTCCTGTCACTGATTCTCGGCTCGCTTTGTATTTCATAGGACTGTTATAAGTCCAATACAAAATGAGTCTTATTTTTAAAAACCTGAAATGTTTTACAAAGCCTAGCATTCTCATATAGGGTCCTTTCCATTCTCCCCACTTTCCCGAGAGGCCAAGAACACGTCACACCATGAACTAGGAGAGGGGGTAGAGCCCTTGCTGATGAAACACATCAACAAAGACAGAGTCTTAGCCTGCTTGCTCTCTGGACAGGATCTCGGACCACAAGGTCTTCAATCCTGGTATAAATGAAGGAAGTGAGGACAGTTCAACTGGCACTCACATAACAAGAGTTCTGAAACACCTTCCGAAGAGACTATAGCAGTAGATGAGGGAAGGGAGTGCTACAGTGTGGCAGTACAGGGGGAACGATCGGCTACAGCAGTGAAAAGTGTGGTACCGATTGGTGTGCTCTCGGCGTTCTTGTACATGTAGCATAGATGACCTCTACAGTGGCCCTCCCACCTTCCCACCTGCATTAGGTGTTCTTTTTTTTGTAATTTATGTTTATGTATTTATTTACTGTTTGAACTTATTTATTCTACGTATTTATTTTTTTGGCTGCACTGGGTCTCTCATTGCTGTGCACGGGCTTTCTCTAGTTGGCGGCTAGCGGGGGCTACTCTCGGTTGCGGTGTGCGGGCTTCTCATCGCGGTGGCTTCTCTTGTTGCGGAGCATGGGCTGTAGGCACGTGGGCTTCGGTAGTTGAGGCTCACGGGCTCTAGAATGCAGGCTCCGTCGTTGTGGCACATGCGCTTAGTTGCTGCACGGCATGTGGGATCTTCGCAGACCAGGGCTCGAACCCGTGTCCCCCGCATTGCATTGGCAGGCGGATTCTTAACCACGGCGCCACCAGGGAAGCCCTAGGTGTTCTCATAGAGAGTCTAAAAACAGAGGGCACTGAGCGAAGGTAGTGGTTATTAAAGGCTCAGGATCTAAATTCTACCTGCCTCTACACCCCTTCCCAGCTGTCGATTTGACCCCATTTTTGAGTGCCGACCTCATTCTTCAACTTTCTCTGGCGTTTGTTATACTCACCTTGAAAACTTGTTTCTGTGATGCGTTGAGCAGACACAGGGTGGCAGACTGCAGAGGTGGAAGCTGGTGGTCGGATATTTGTGGGCTGAATCTCCTTCAGTCCCATTCCCATTTCTGGTTGCCCAGAGGCCCGACTTCCTGTGTATGACGCCGAGCCGTAGGATTGCGGGCAGGAGCCAAGTTCTCCATACAGTAAAGACCCCAGTGTGCCTTGGTTATAGTAATATACCTGGCTTCCGTCCTGGCAGGGAAGTGACAGGCGGCTCTGCCCCTGATTTGGAATCTGAGATGGTGTTCCCTGAGCAAGGCTGGCAGAAAGCGATGGATGTAGAGGGACCATGTTCTTGGCGTCTGAAGTTTTATCATACTGGGCTGCCAGAAACATGGAGGAGGCAGCTGTGTGGCGGTCAGTGAGTGCCAGAGTAAAGTCTCCGAGTGAAGAAGAATTCTTTTCAATGCTTGCTGTGATGTCCCACTCAAGAACACCTGGATAGGAAGCAGCTGAAGTGGAGATCTGGCTGTGGTCAGTAACTCCAGATAACATAGTCGTGCTAGAATGTTGGTAAAGGTAGGCACTACCCATGAGTGTCTGGAAAGGGGTACCGGTAGCCGATGCCGAACTGACGGCAGGGGCAGAGACTCTGGAGAAGTTGCAGACACTTCGTGTTAGGGAAGTTGCATTGCTCACCACAGGAGGAGAATGCTGCAGAGAATCTAGAGTTCCAAGTAGAGATGGATGTTGGAAATTTTCTGTAAGAACAAGAGGGTCATGAAAAACTCAGGGAGGTTGAGAAATTCTCACTACGTTTGAGGAACGGCATCATCTGAAGGTTCTTGCTATCAGGACACCTCTACTATCACTACTTCCTGAGAAACCCAAAATCAGACAGTTGATGATGGCTGTAAGGACTGAGCAGTTTTCCACTCTTCTCTATTAACTGCCTGTGCTCCCATCTTGGGCACAGACGGGCAGAAGAGCCAAGTGGTGTGGTTCAGAGATTGTTCTCTAGGCTGGAAGCAACCTTCTCCCTGCCCTGTCTTTCCCTTCAGCCTGCACTCGTATTGACTTCTATGCTATTTCCTAGACTGGAAGCATTTTAGAACTAGGAGGCCCTTAGAGAACTTCGATGTTCTCAGTCTCATTTCGTGAGTAAGGAAACTGAGGCTCAGAGAGGTCGGGTTGACTTGTTCAAGTTCTCTCATTATGTTAGTATCATTACCAGGTTTCAGAACCTAAGTATCCTGACTTCCTTGCCAGGACTCCACTCTGAGCATGATACTGCCAGAAAGCAGGAGAAATAGAACTTATAATATAGGCATTTTTTTTGTCCATTAGAAAACAGTACGGCTGTTACCATTGTCGTCTTCAGTGTCTCCCTTTGCTTGTGCAGTTCCCACGCTATTACCTAGAGGTGACGTACAGCTCAGTCCAACTGGTGAATTGAAAGAGTCATTTTTGCCCTCTTCAAGCCTGGTTTCTCATCCTACCTCAAAATGATTACCCGAAAGTGGATTTCTTAAGTGCTTTTGGAAAGGGAAGAGTTATCTGATTACTTCAGATTCCTCACCTGTAAAGTGGTTATAACACCACCACCAATAATAATAGCAGTAATAATTAATAGATGAATAAGCTGATCTATTGCGTATGATTTATATGGAGGAAGATACAATAAGTTCTAGAAAGACAAAGAAAAATCATGACAAGCATATTACGTTAACGAAAAAGAAATCCATAGATATTAATGAAAACTGGGGTATGTGGCAAGTATCGAAGCCTAATGAATTTACTAACAAATGGCATTCTGTACCATCCATGCAATATTATGAAAGTGAATTTTGCCCACTCTATTTTAGTGAATACTATTAACCAGAAGACACGATGGAGGTGATAGAGGTGAATGAATTCCTAGCCAATGCATACAGACAGAGAAGGTATGTCAGTAAAAAATGCATAACAAGCAACAGAATGCAATAAATGTGCATGTATAGGTAGCCACAACACATATAGACAAGTATTTCAATGAAAACCGGTACGAAGCAGACAGCAAAATAATAAGTGTAAAAGAGTTTCATTATTGTGCTCCTTCATATTTTTACCCAGCAAGTAAGAGGTATTAAGCCTAGGAGAAATATATATTTCAATGAATATAGCTTATATAATAAGCAGAAAGGAAGCTTAAAATGTATCAGGAAGGTTTTTGGATTTATCCTAGAACTTAGATTAGAATCATCTTCAGCATCCAAGAAGATGGCATCCCAAAACCTCAAAAAACCATCATGCCTAGAATCCAATTAAAAAAGATTTTCAAGTGTAAGAAAATCCACAGGACTCCACAATATGGTTTTCGATAAACGTGGATGTTTGTTTGTTTTGTTTCTTTGGCCGCGCCGCGTGGCCCTGGCCGTGAAAGCACCGAGTCCTAAGCACTGGACCGCCAGGGAATTCCCTAAGTGGGGGGAATTAGAGATGTGGGGCCTGACTTTTTCTTCTTCTTCTTCTTCGGTAGCTAAGATCTACAAGCGAACGATGGCTGTTGATCAATGTGCTCTCTGTGTTAGGAAGGAAATAACTGTAAAAATGAAAAGCAGCCTTGCCTTAGAACCTACATATCACACCAAGGAAAATAGTCCTTCTGATTCAATTTAGAAGATATCACTTAAAATGTTGAATTGGTGAAATGTCTACCTAGTTTAAAAATTAGAAAGAATAAAACACTGAAAAGCAGCCCCCTAGATAACCACTGTGGTTGCTTGTTTATAGGAGGCATCATTTCTAAAACGTATTTCTAAAATGTTTATATTCAAAACTGTCAAGTGGCCAACTGTATTCAGAGAGGCAATAAAAGAAAGAAAACGGAGTATGACTTTTCTGATAAGCTGCCTTTCCCGGTGATCCCCTGTTCTGGCCTTACTTTCCTTCTTAAGTCTGTTAATGTAAGGGTTTGCTACCATCAACTTGGTTTTGCCCTGCTCTGAGCAGGTTTCCCTCTGTGCTGTTTCTGCTTTAATTGAAAATCTTTGGTTCCCATCAGCATTCCATTGCAAACTCCGTTTTTCTTGAGAGCTCCTCTATGCTTTCCCTCTTCATTCTTACATTTTCTCCCATCTCTTGGTGCCTGTTGGCCTGTGCTAATGAAAACCGTCCTAAACTTCCTTACGCTCGACTCTGTGCCTCCCTGTAGAGCCCAGTACTCTCCATCCTCTCTCCCTATTCTCTCTTTTCAACTAGTCGAAATCCTAGTGGAGGGGAGACCATTAGAGATGAAACATCTTGGTATATATTGCTAGTTTTCTATGTCCCCTGGCTTTTCTGTGTTTCTGTTGAAACACTCTTGAGAAGTGTCTGATTTCGTTTTCTACATGGGTACCCTTTAAGGCTCAATACTGGAAAAGAAGGGGATCAGAGTGATCAACCCAATGTGGTATCCTAACGTAACAGTTAAGGAAAGCAACAGGCTTTGTGAGACAGCCAGTGATTTGTCCAAAGTCACACAGATAGTAAACGTCAAAGTCAAAAGTGAAATTAGGTCTCCAGACGTGTAGTTCAATACTTTCCCTCATTATTCCATGCTATTTTGAATCTCCTACTCAATTTAGGGGCAAAAGAAATCGAACGCAAAACTTTCCAAAGTTTCTTTTCTTACCTGACATGGTCAGAGAAGAGGAAGCATCCACTGCAGGTACAAGGGATGAGGAGACAACACTAGAGGATGTCTGAGTGGCTGCAGCTGAACGGCGCACGTGTCCAGTACAGAGGTCACTGGTTACTGGTCCAAACAGCTCCACGGAAACCCCAAGGCTCTACCAAGTGGTAGTAGGTTTGGGAGGAGAGTGATGTCACAAAGCAGGCAGTTGAAAGGTATGAGAGAGCCAATAGGGAGGTCCGATCCCCAACAGGAAGGCGGGCTTGGGTGAAGAGAGTGTAGGAGAGCTAAAACAACACCTGAGTTTCTGAGCTTTGGGGAGGAGGAAATCCTAGAAGACAGATTTACCTCCCCCAGGCTCTTCCATTAGGGAAATCATTGCAACATTTCTTACAGACGTTCATTAATACACTGAACTAAGAGTTACTTATATTCTACAGAGTATTCTATTTTATGTATCATATACTTAGAGCTATATAGATCTTATTTAATTAATAATCCTTAGGAAGGAAAGAGCCATCTAGTTTGAACTATTACAGTTGTTCTGAAATCAGATGTGTCTAATGAGTGAACTGATAGCAGCTTTTAAGGAGCCAAAGTAGGGATTAAGAAGCTCTCTTTGTAACTTGGTTCAAGAGTAGGGTGAAGTTTCTTGAGTGTACCTTGTGGAGAATGTTGTGGTCCAAGGCTCTTCTCTTTTAGTTTCTTCTCCTTGACTCCTACCTTCCTTGGGCTGGGCTAGGCTGGGGGCCAGGTTGGACTTGCGACTTAACATTTCTCTTCCGCTTTCTCTTTTTTTTTTTTCTTCCATTATGGGCATTGCTTCGAGGACAAGCCTTGATCTTGCATTGGACGTTACTTCCTGTCACCTTCCAGCAGCAGGAGTCTTCTTTTCAGTGCTTGATGCTTCACGAAATAGACTCTGCCCGTTGGCAGCAAATACCAGAGAGCTAGGAGACAGAGCTGGTTGCAGACCTTTCCTCTTCCAGCCTTTGGTTGCAATTGTTTGGCCCATAATTTGCTAGCTCTAGTTCCTTGGGCCACACAGGTATCCTGCCATCTCCAGCTCTTGTTATATGTGAGAGACATTCTGAACACTGTCCCTTTTTCTTTGCACAGAAGTATATACAGTGTGGCAGTTACTGTAATCTCCTCCGCCTTGCAAACAGCCACTCTAGAATCTTGGACCTCTAGGACTCTCTGTCTTGCATGCTTGGGGGCAAGGCCAAGCAAAATGAAGAGGAGAATAATTAGAGAAAGAGGAGGACGTTGGTGGAGAATTGGGAGCAGGTAAGGTGAAAGGGCACAGGAGAAAAGAGATGCATGTAGACTTTTTGGTTTCTGTGGGAAACAGGTTGACACACTTGGGCCTCATTTGGTATTAACAGAACAGAGAGTTAAAGATCTAAGTAGCTAGATAGTGTGCAGCAACTGCCATGAAGTCTGTACACTGAAGAGAACAGTCTCACATCTAGTTTTCATTTTGTTTTATGTCATAGTACCTTATTTATAGCATTCACTGGTGTGTTTGTAGAATACAGATGTTTTCAAATGCTCTGGTTTTGTCTACATGGTTATCTCCTTGTCCTGTTTGTAAGGAATCCAACATTGTAAGACATATTGCATGTTTTTCTCTTGACGATTGTTGACCTTGAAGCGTCATGAACTAACTTGAGCTGTTGGATTCTGTGGAGAAACGTTCAAAAGGGTCTGTGAAAAAGGCACTGTGGTGAGTCGCATTATGCACCCGAGCGTAAGGAGCAAGATATCTGCCACCAGCCCAGCTTGGCCTGGATTGCCTCTGTTTTAGTTCCCCTGGTTAGTGCTTTTCTCCCTAACCACTCTTGTGACTGTGATAATGTGAGTAAGGGCGGAGTTGCTAATGATCTATGTGTGAGGTAAGCTGGTTTGAGGGAGGAAATCTATGGACCTAGTCATTTTCCTTGGTGGTAAGCTTTCAGGGGTGCAGAGATGGATCTTCCTGGGGCCTTTTCTGGTCCCAGGAAGATATCGCATAGATGGGACCTCCCAAGACACACATTGAATCTTTAGGCCTGTTTTTCCTATTATGAGGTACGAACGAGTTTCTTCACTGATGGGGATGATGCTTATCTGAGAAGAAATTGTGAAAGGTGGTGTAGTGTAGAGGTGTGGCTTAAGCTTTTAAGTTTTCCTCCAGGTTTTTCCCCTAAGCTTCCTACTTCGGACGGCCTACTTACATGATACTAGTAGGTGATGTCCGGCTAACAACTTCCTAAATATACCTGCAAGCCAGATCAGTGTCTCTTTTCTCTGTATTCCCATGGAAATCAAGAGTCCCGCCGAATTTTCCATCGAAACAGTTGATTTGTGTTGTCTCTAGGAATTCTAAAGGGCGTACCGTTGCTTCCTAACCGGTGTCATTTGGGAGATCCGCCTCTGTACGTTCAAATGATTAATTTTGAGACTTTGCTCATGTGTGCAGTAAACCCTTGAATTCCCTAAGACCTTCCTTTCCTCCATCTCCTACCCCATTAAGCCCGCTTCAGTTCATCTCCTGAATTTCTTTGGAATCTGTCAGCCAGCTCTTCCTCAACTTCCTAATACTGAACTTGCCTGTCTGTTGCGATTAGGTCCTAACTGGTGTCCATATATCTTGTTTCCTTCCAATCCACTCTTCACACAAGAAACCTTCAAAGCAAGTTGGAACGTTGCTCATAAACATCGCTCACAAACATTGTTTTGAGAATAGAAAACACACTGTTGGCCTTTAAGACTCTGCGTGGTCTAGAATCCTCTCTGCTTCTCTAGCCCCATCTTGTGCCACTTTTGCCCTCACTTTCTATGCTTCAGATACACTGAATTAACCTTAGTTCTCACTCATCTGACAGAAGTCAGTTCAGATACTATTTTTCACTGTGATTCCTAGCATTAAGGAATTTGATTATCAGGTTTTTTATGAGGACTATTTCATCAGGGGTACAGAAGTTCTGGCCATCTCTGGTTTTGGATATCCCTTATTTGTTGAGACCTTTGCGTTGTTTGGTTGCCTTTTGTCTGTTTTCCAGATGGGAAAACAGGAACAAGGGAAGTATAGGTTATTACTAGGTGGGGTTGAACAAGTGGAGCAGCAAACTGCAAAGCAGAAAGAAGAGGGACGTACTATAGAGGGATATGACTTCCATTCTCAAGGCGCCTGCATCCTGTGCAGGGAGACAGCCTAACATAAAATGTGCCTAACAACAAATATATTGACTTCTTACTAAAAATCTCCAGTTCATAGAACCGAGGGGTTTGTACCTTCTCCTTTAAAAGTGATAGTCCTGGGACTTCCCCGGTGGTCCCGTGGTGAAGACTCTGCGCTTCCAATGCAGCAGGCGTGGGTTCAATCCCTGGTTGGGGAGCTAAGATCCCACATGCTGCGCAGCCAAAGAAATTTTTGTCGAACGTTATACTCCTGTATTGTTGGCTTTAGTGGTTTAGATTTTGTTGTACTGTTAAGAAGATTTCAGTTTATTTACCGGGAACAAACAACACATAATGTAAAAATAGTTTCCCAGAAACGATTTCCATCATTCTCTTCCTCCCTTTCTCCCGCAGACTGGTGTTTCACCTTGACAAGTTCTCTGTCATTCCATAGGAAAGCTGTCTGGCTTGGAGGTTGCAATCCCAGGGAATTTTTCATCAGCGGGGAAGTCTCCATCACTACAGAGGAATCAAGGGAGAAGTCAGTCCCTGGTAAGTGAGATGCTCCCCCTAAACACCAACACAGCAGTCGTGTACCTTTCAAGGGGTTCAGGGGCAAGATGGGCAAGGCATTTCTACTAACTCTTCTTAAGGATCACGGACAGTGCCCTATGCTACGAGGTAAGCGGTGACTGCTGTAGTTCTTACTGGTGATCCTTTCCTGTCACTGATTCTCGGCTTTCTTTGTATTTCATAGGACTGTTGTCAGTCCAATACAAAATGAGTCTTATTTTTAAAAACCTGAAATGTTTTACAGAGCCTAGCATTCTCATATAGGGTCCTTTCCATTCTCCCCACTTTCCCGAGAGGCCAAGAACACTTCACACCATGAACTAGGAGAGGGGGTAGAGCCCTTTCTGATGAAATACATCAACAAAGACAGAGCCTTAGCCTGCTTGCTCTCTGGACAGGATCTCGGACCACAAGGTCTTCAATCCTGGTATAAATGAAGGAAGTGAGGACAGTTCAACTGGCACTCTGATAACAAGAGTTCGGAAACACCTTCCGAAGAGACTATAGCAGTAGATGAGGGAAGGGAGTGCTACAGTGTGGCAGTACAGGGGGAACGATCGGCTACAGCAGTGAAAAGTGTGGTACCGATTGGTGTGCTCTCGGGGTTCTTGTACATGTAGCATAGATGACCTCTACGGTGGCCCTCCCACCTTCCCACCTGCATTAGGTGTTCTTTTTTTTTGTAATTTATGTTTATGTATTTATTTACTGTTTGAACTTATTTATTCTACGTATTTATGTTTTTGGCTGCACTGGGTCTCTCATTGCTGTGCACGGGCTTTCTCTAGTTGGCGGCTAGCGGGGGCTACTCTCGGTTGCGGTGTGCGGGCATCTCATCGCGGTGGCTTCTCTTGTTGCGGAGCATGGGCTGTAGGCACGTGGGCTTCGGTAGTTGAGGCTCACGGGCTCTAGAATGCAGGCTCCGTCGTCGTGGCACATGCGCTTAGTTGCTGCACGGCATGTGGGATCTTCGCAGACCAGGGCTCGAACCCGTGTCCCCTGCATTGGCAGGCGCCACCAGGGAAGCCCTAGGTGTTCTCATATAGAGTCTAAAAACAGAGAGCACTGAGAGAAGGTAGTGGTTATTAAAGGCTCAGGATCTAAATTCTACCTGTCTCTACACCCCTTCCCAGCTGTCGATTTGACCCCATTTTTGAATGCTGACCTCATTGTTCAACTTTTCTCTGCCGTCTGTATACTCACCTTGAAAACTTGTTTCTGTGATGCGTTGAGCAGACACAGGGTGGCAGACTGCAGAGGTGGAAGCTGGTGGTCGGATATTTGTGGGCTGAATCTCCTTCAGTCCCATTCCCATTTCTGGTTGCCCAGAGGCCCTACTTCCTGTGTGTGACGCCGAGCCGTAGGATTGCGGGCAGGAGCCAAGTTCTCCATACAGTAAAGACCCCAGTGTGCCTTGGTTACAGTAATATACCTGGCTTCCTTCCTGGCAGGGAAGTGACAGGCGGCTATGCCCCTGCTTTGTTCGTGGGCCTCCTGATCCAGCAGTTCCCTTGGCTCTGCCCCTGTCGTCAGCTGCCCCTAGGATAACTCTGAGCCCTAGCCACTTCTCTGGTAGATTTCCCTATTCCCCCACTACAGTCACACCTGAATAAGGCAACTCAGACCTTTCAGAGATGTGTCCTGAACCTCTTGTTTTCTGAAATACCTATCTGGTGGTTGTGAGACTTAAGGCCAGCGTCCCCGAGAGACTTTTTCTATTTCTCCTAGTAAACCTAGACTCATCTTCTGTCACCTTCAACTCTACTCCAATTGTGTTCTTTCAACCCAGACCTCTGACCCTGCTTTTTACTTCTGCCATTTCATCCTCGCTCCTGCTTCCTTTCCTAAATCCATACGTCTCTTTTGGCCTTCCTAGCCCTGGGCCAAGTTCCTTCCTCTTTGCTCAGTTTTTACCCCTTTCCTTCATTCTCCCATCCAACTTTCAGTCCTTCCTTTCTCACGCCCCAGTTAGCAGCATCTGAAAATTCGAAAGGTTTGTTACTCGTCTATTAATTGTATTCCATTTACTTACTCAGTTCTATACCTGTCTTACCTGTGTATGGAAGAACAGCTGGTAGCCAAGGTGGCACCAAGAATCCTAGCAGCTCTCACTTGACGTATCCGTAGTAGTCGGCAATTTCCATTTCGTTTTCCCTCTCGGTGAAAAATTGCAGCTTGCCCGAAGAGGTGTATCTGGCAGCATTCTCCCGTTGTTGTTGAGCCCGCCTCTTCATGGCCTCTCGCTCTGGCCTCTGCTCTTGTTCGATGGGCTTTGACATGACTGGCTCAGGCACGTTGGGTTCCCTCCATGGAACTCGTTGCTTGCTGAAGTCTTGGAGTAGAAAGTGGGTTTGGAGCTTGGGTGGGGACTGGCGCTTATTCACAGCAGGGGGAACAGGCTCCCGCTGGAGAGGAGCGCCAGATGAAGTTTTGGAGGGTGCAGGCCTAGGAGCAGCAGACTGAGGGACACGAGGCTGGGTATGGTTGGGCCAAGCCGGTTGGGTTGGGTTGGTCACAGTTGGCTGAGCTGGTTTGGCGGGGCCTGGCAAAGAGGCAGGAGCTGGCTGGGATGAATTGGCTGCAGCAGGTTGAGCTGAGTCAGTAGAACCAGGCTGGGCACGGTAAGCCCCAGCAGGCCGATGTGAGGCCAGAGACTGTGGCCTCCGAGGAGCGGGTCGAGCTTGAGGCTTGTCCCAGGCAGAAAAAGGCAGAGGTATCAACTTGACCTTCCCAGGAGGAGGCCGCTCATACTGGGCTGGAGACGGACACTCTGTTTCAGCACTGCTGTCTGGTTTCTGGGCTTGGACTTGCGTTTTCTCAGGACCCTTCCCCTCACGTGGGGTATGCCGCCATGGCTGGATAGCTGGGGGTGGCTGGGGGTCTTTGGGGTTGCTTGACTTTCCCAAGAGCCGACAGGAAGAGAGCCCAGTTTTCGTCTCATTCTTCTTCCCCAGCGCATGAAGAACCTTCACAGACTCCAGCATGCGCACGCCAAGGGAGGTTCGAGGCTTTTGAAAGCTCTGTTGGAGAAGCTCAGTTTGGTGTTCCTTTCGCTTCGTGTGGGGGATTGCTGGCTTCTCTTCTGCCTTGACTTTGTTCCCTGACTGCTTGTTCTCCTCAGCCTTGTTTCTCCCTCTGGTCCTTTTGGTCTTTTCCTGCCCGTGGCTCTTAGTTTTGCTGATCTTTCTGGATGCAGCTTTCTGAGGTTTGCCTTGAGAGTGCTTGGCCGTGTTCACAGGAGCCCTGTCACTGACTGCAGCGTGGCATGTAACCACTTCTCCCCCTAACAGGCACTCTGGATTCTTTGGCTGGATTTTGGCCTTGGGAGCGCCACTGATAGGCTCAGAGGCTTTCTGTTTGTTCTTCCTGGGTTGATCAGAGGGAACCTTTATGACACTTGGCTTTTCCTGCACCTGATTCACCTTAATGGCTCTGGTGTCTTTAGCTTTGATCACGTTGGGACCTTGGGATTGATCAAGATCTTTCAAAGGATTAAAGAGCTGGGGAAGGTGAATATCCTCCGCCAGTGTAGTAATGTCTGCAAGACCACTGCTAGGTTCAATCCCATTTTCAAGTGTCCCTAGGTCCTGACGACTCCGGCTGTTCTCTCCCAGATCAGCATTTTCAGAACCAGGCTGCTCCTCTTGGCTGAGGGGATCGGTGCAGGCCAGCGGCTGGTGAATATCAGGGATTCCTAAAGGGAGTAGTGGAGGATCTTGGTTCTCTGTTGGGATCTGGTAGGCATCCAGAGGCTTTGAAAGCTTGGTTTTGATATCATCCACGTGCTTACTCTCTATTTGTCCCTGGCTTGGAGCTGGAGGCAGGGCCAGGAGACGCCTGGCACTCTGGACTGGAGCTGTCACTGAAATGTCCCCAAGTTCAGATGGTGGGTTACTCTCAAGTATGTGGCTGTTTCTGCTACTGCAGGACTTGGGGAGTTCTTGACTTTGTGTCACACAAAACGTCTGGCTTGGAGGTTGCAATCCCAGGGAATTTTTCATCACCAGGGGGGAGGTCTCCATCCCTACAAAGGGATCAAGGGAGAAGTCAGTCCCTGGTAAGTGAGATGCTCCCCCTAAACACCAACACAGCAGTCGTGTACCTTTCAAGGGGTTCAGGGGCAAGATGGGCAAGGCATTTCTACTAACTCTTCTTAAGGATCACGGACAGTGCCCTATGCTACGAGGTAAGCGGTGACTGTTGTAATTCTTACTGGTGAGCCTTTCCTGTCGCTGATTCTCGGCTCGCTTTGTATTTCATAGGACTGTTTATAAGTCCAATACAAAATGAGTCTTATTTTTAAAAACCTGAAATGTTTTACAAAGCCTAGCATTCTCATATAGGGTCCTTTCCATTCTCCCCACTTTCCCGAGAGGCCAAGAACACGTCACACCATGAACTAGGAGAGGGGGTAGAGCCCTTGCTGATGAAATACATCAACAAAGACAGAGTCTTAGCCTGCTTGCTCTCTGGACAGGATCTCGGACCACAAGGTCTTCAATCCTGGTATAAATGAAGGAAGTGAGGACAGTTCAACTGGCACTCTCATAACAAGAGTTCTGAAACACCTTCCGAAGAGACTATAGCAGTAGATGAGGGAAGGGAGTGCTACAGTGTGGCAGTACAGGGGGAACGATCGGCTACAGCAGTGAAAAGTGTGGTACCGATTGGTGTGCTCTCGGGGTTCTTGTACATGTAGCATAGATGACCTCTACAGTGGCCCTCCCACCGTCCCACCTGCATTAGGTGTTCTTTTTTTTTTGTAATTTATGTTTATGTATTTATTTACTGTTTGAACTTATTTATTCTACGTATTTATGTTTTTGGCTGCACTGGGTCTCTCATTGCTGTGCACGGGCTTTCTCTAGTTGGCGGCTAGCGGGGGCTACTCTTGGTTGCGGTGTGCGGGCTTCTCATCGCGGTGGCTTCTCTTGTTGCGGAGCATGGGCTGTAGGCACGTGGGCTTCGGTAGTTGAGGCTCACGGGCTCTAGAATGCAGGCTCCGTCGTTGTGGCACATGCGCTTAGTTGCTGCACGGCATGTGGGATCTTCGCAGACCAGGGCTCGAACCCGTGTCCCCCGCATTGCATTGGCAGGCGGATTCTTAACCACGGCGCCACCAGGGAAGCCCTAGGTGTTCTCATAGAGAGTCTAAAAACAGAGGGCACTGAGCGAAGGTAGTGGTTATTAAAGGCTCAGGATCTGAATTCTACCTGCCTCTACACCCCTTCCCAGCTGTCGATTTGACCCCATTTTTGAATGCCGACCTCATTCTTCAACTTTCTCTGGCGTTTGTTATACTCACCTTGAAAACTTGTTTCTGTGATGCGTTGAGCAGACACAGGGTGGCAGACTGCAGAGGTGGAAGCTGGTGGTCGGATATTTGTGGGCTGAATCTCCTTCGGTCCCATTCCCATTTCTGGTTGCCCAGAGGCCCGACTTCCTGTGTATGACGCCGAGCCGTAGGATTGCGGGCAGGAGCCAAGTTCTCCATACAGTAAAGACCCCAGTGTGCCTTGGTTATAGTAATATACCTGGCTCCCTTCCTGGCAGGGAAGTGGCAGGCGGCTCTGCCCCTGATTTGGAATCTGAGATGGTGTTCCCTGAGCAAGGCTGGCAGAAAGCGATGGATGTAGAGGGACCATGTTCTTGGCGTCTGAAGTTTTATCATACTGGGCTGCCAGAAACATGGAGGAGGCAGCTGTGTGGCGGTCAGTGAGTGCCAGAGTAAAGTCTCCGAGTGAAGAAGAATTCTTTTCAGTGCTTGCTGTGATGTCCCACTCAAGAACACCTGGATAGGAAGCAGCTGAAGTGGAGATCTGGCTGTGGTCAGTAACTCCAGATAACATAGTCGTGCTAGAATGTTGGTAAAGGTAGGCACTACCCATGAGTGTCTGGAAAGGGGTACCAGTAGCCGATGCCGAACTGACGGCAGGGGCAGAGACTCTGGAGAAGTTGCAGACACTTCGTGTTAGGGAAGTTGCATTGCTCACCACAGGAGGAGAATGCTGCAGAGAATCTAGAGTTCCAAGTAGAGATGGATGTTGGAAATTTTCTGTAAGAACAAGAGGGTCATGAAAAACTCAGGGAGGTTGAGAAATTCTCACTACGTTTGAGGAACGGCATCATCTGAAGGTTCTTGCTATCAGGACACCTCTACTATCACTACTTCCTGAGAAACCCAAAATCAGACAGTTGATGATGGCTGTAAGGACTGAGCAGTTTTCCACTCTTCTCTATTAACTGCCTGTGCTCCCATCTTGGGCACAGACGGGCAGAAGAGCCAAGTGGTGTGGTTCAGAGATTGTTCTCTAGGCTGGAAGCAACCTTCTCCCTGCCCTGTCTTTCCCTTCAGCCTGCACTCGTATTGACTTCTATGCTATTTCCTAGACTGGAAGCATTTTAGAACTAGGAGGCCCTTAGAGAACTTCGATGTTCTCAGTCTCATTTCGTGAGTAAGGAAACTGAGGCTCAGAGAGGTCGGGTTGACTTGTTCAAGTTCTCTCATTATGTTAGTATCATTACCAGGTTTCAGAACCTAAGTATCCTGACTTCCTTGCCAGGACTCCACTCTGAGCATGATACTGCCAGAAAGCAGGAGAAATAGAACTTATAATATAGGCATTTTTTTTGTCCATTAGAAAACAGTACGGCTGTTACCATTGTCGTCTTCAGTGTCTCCCTTTGCTTGTGCAGTTCCCACGCTATTACCTAGAGGTGACGTACAGCTCAGTCCAACTGGTGAATTGAAAGAGTCATTTTTGCCCTCTTCAAGCCTGGTTTCTCATCCTACCTCAAAATGATTACCCGAAAGTGGATTTCTTAAGTGCTTTTGGAAAGGGAAGAGTTATCTGATTACTTCAGATTCCTCACCTGTAAAGTGGTTATAACACCACCACCAATAATAATAGCAGTAATAATTAATAGATGAATAAGCTGATCTATTGCGTATGATTTATATGGAGGAAGATACAATAAGTTCTAGAAAGACAAAGAAAAATCATGACAAGCATATTACGTTAACGAAAAAGAAATCCATAGATATTAATGAAAACTGGGGTATGTGGCAAGTATCGAAGCCTAATGAATTTACTAACAAATGGCATTCTGTACCATCCATGCAATATTATGAAAGTGAATTTTGCCCACTCTATTTTAGTGAATACTATTAACCAGAAGACACGATGGAGGTGATAGAGGTGAATGAATTCCTAGCCAATGCATACAGACAGAGAAGGTATGTCAGTAAAAAATGCATAACAAGCAACAGAATGCAATAAATGTGCATGTATAGGTAGCCACAACACATATAGACAAGTATTTCAATGAAAACCGGTACGAAGCAGACAGCAAAATAATAAGTGTAAAAGAGTTTCATTATTGTGCTCCTTCATATTTTTACCCAGCAAGTAAGAGGTATTAAGCCTAGGAGAAATATATATTTCAATGAATATAGCTTATATAATAAGCAGAAAGGAAGCTTAAAATGTATCAGGAAGGTTTTTGGATTTATCCTAGAACTTAGATTAGAATCATCTTCAGCATCCAAGAAGATGGCATCCCAAAACCTCAAAAAACCATCATGCCTAGAATCCAATTAAAAAAGATTTTCAAATGTAAGAAAATCCACAGGACTCCACAATATGGTTTTCGATAAACGTGGATGTTTGTTTGTTTTGTTTCTTTGGCCGCGCCGCGTGGCCCTGGCCGTGAAAGCACCGAGTCCTAAGCACTGGACCGCCAGGGAATTCCCTAAGTGGGGGGAATTAGAGATGTGGGGCTTGACTTTTTCTTCTTCTTCTTCGGTAGCTAAGCTCTACAAGCGAACGATGGCTGTTGATCAATGTGCTCTCTGTGTTAGGAAGGAAATAACTGTAAAAATGAAAAGCAGCCTTGCCTTAGAACCTACATATCACACCAAGGAAAATAGTCCTTCTGATTCAATTTAGAAGATATCACTTAAAATGTTGAATTGGTGAAATGTCTACCTAGTTTAAAAATTAGAAAGAATAAAACACTGAAAAGCAGCCCCCTAGATAACCACTGTGGTTGCTTGTTTATAGGAGGCATCATTTCTAAAACGTATTTCTAAAATGTTTATATTCAAAACTGTCAAGTGGCCAACTGTATTCAGAGAGGCAATAAAAGAAAGAAAACGGAGTATGACTTTTCTGATAAGCTGCCTTTCCTGGTGATCCCCTGTTCTGGCCTTACTTTCCTTCTTAGTCTGTTAATGTAAGGGTTTGCTACCATCAACTTGGTTTTGCCCTGCTCTGAGCAGGTTTCCCTCTGTGCTGTTTCTGCTTTAATTGAAAATCTTTGGTTCCCATCAGCATTCCATTGCAAACTCCGTTTTTCTTGAGAGCTCCTCTATGCTTTCCCTCTTCATTCTTACATTTTCTCCCATCTCTTGGTGCCTGTTGGCCTGTGCTAATGAAAACCATCCTAAACTTCCTTACGCTCGACTCTGTGCCTCCCTGTAGAGCCCAGTACTCTCCATCCTCTCTCCCTATTCTCTCTTTTCAACTAGTCGAAATCCTAGTGGAGGGAGACCATTAGAGATGAAACATCTTGGTATATATTGCTAGTTTTCTATGTCCCCTGGCTTTTCTATGTTTCTGTTGAAACACTCTTGAGAAGTGTCTGATTTCGTTTTCTACATGGGTACCCTTTAAGGCTCAATACTGGAAAAGAAGGGGATCAGAGTGATCAACCCAACGTGGTATCCTAACGTAACAGTTAAGGAAAGCAACAGGCTTTGTGAGACAGCCAGTGATTTGTCCAAAGTCACACAGATAGTAAACGTCAAAGTCAAAAGTGAAATTAGGTCTCCAGACGTGTAGTTCAATACTTTCCCTCATTATTCCATGCTATTTTGAATCTCCTACTCAATTTAGGGGCAAAAGAATCGAACGCAAAACTTTCCAAAGTTTCTTTTCTTACCTGACATGGTCAGAGAAGAGGAAGCATCCACTGCAGGTACCAGGGATGAGGAGACAACACTAGAGGATGTCCGAGTGGCTGCAGCTGAACGGCGCACGTGTCCAGTACAGAGGTCACTGGTTACTGGTCCAAACAGCTCCACGGAAACCCCAAGACTCTACCAAGTGGTAGTAGGTTTGGTAGGAGAGTGATGTCACAAAGCAGGCAGTTGAAAGGTATGAGAGAGCCAATAGGGAGGTCCGATCCCCAACAGGAAGGCGGGCTTGGGTGAAGAGAGTGTAGGAGAGCTAAAACAACACCTGAGTTTCTGAGCTCTGGGGAGGAAATCCTAGAAGACAGATTTACCTCCCCCAGGCTCTTCCATTAGGGAAATCATTGCCACATTTCTTACAGACGTTCATTAATACACTGAACTAAGAGTTACTTATATTCTACAGAGTATTCTATTTTATGTATCATATACTTAGAGCTATATAGATCTTCTTTAATTAATAATCCTTAGGAAGGAAAGAGCCATCTAGTTTGAACTATTACAGTTGTTCTGAAATCATATGTGTCTAATGAGTGAACTGATAGCAGCTTTTAAGGAGCCAAAGTAGGGATTAAGAAGCTCTTTTTGTAACTTGGTTCAAGAGTAGGGTGAAGTTTGTTGAGTGTACCTTGTGGAGAATGTTGTGGTCCAAGGCTCTTCTCTTTTAGTTTCTTCTCCTTGACTCCTACCTTCCTTGGGCTGGGCTAGGCTGGGGGCCAGGTTGGACTTGCGACTTAACATTTCTCTTCCGCTTTCTCTTTTTTTTTTTTCTTCCATTATGGGCATTGCTTCGAGGACAAGCCTTGATCTTGCATTGGACGTTACTTCCTGTCACCTTCCAGCAGCAGGAGTCTTCTTTTCAGTGCTTGATGCTTCACGAAATAGACTCTGCCCGTTGGCAGCAAATACCAGAGAGCTAGGAGACAGAGCTGGTTGCAGACCTTTCCTCTTCCAGCCTTTGGTTGCAATTGTTTGGCCCATAATTTGCTAGCTCTAGTTCCTTGGGCCACACAGGTATCCTGCCATCTCCAGCTCTTGTTATATGTGAGAGACATTCTGAACACTGTCCCTTTTTCTTTGCACAGAAGTATATACAGTGTGGCAGTTACTGTAATCTCCTCCGCCTTGCAAACAGCCACTCTAGAATCTTGGACCTCTAGGACTCTCTGTCTTGCATGCTTGGGGGCAAGGCCAAGCAAAATGAAGAGGAGAATAATTAGAGAAAGAGGAGGACGTTGGTGGAGAATTGGGAGCAGGTAAGGTGAAAGGGCACAGGAGAAAAGAGATGCATGTAGACTTTTTGGTTTCTGTGGGAAACAGGTTGACACACTTGGGCCTCATTTGGTATTAACAGAACAGAGAGTTAAAGATCTAAGTAGCTAGATAGTGTGCAGCAACTGCCATGAAGTCTGTACACTGAAGAGAACAGTCTCACATCTAGTTTTCATTTTGTTTTATGTCATAGTACCTTATTTATAGCATTCACTGGTGTGTTTGTAGAATACAGATGTTTTCAAATGCTCTGGTTTTGTCTACATGGTTATCTCCTTGTCCTGTTTGTAAGGAATCCAACATTGTAAGACATATTGCATGTTTTTCTCTTGACGATTGTTGACCTTGAAGCGTCATGAACTAACTTGAGCTGTTGGATTCTGTGGAGAAACGTTCAAAAGGGTCTGTGAAAAAGGCACTGTGGTGAGTCGCATTATGCACCCGAGCGTAAGGAGCAAGATATCTGCCACCAGCCCAGCTTGGCCTGGATTGCCTCTGTTTTAGTTCCCCTGGTTAGTGCTTTTCTCCCTAACCACTCTTGTGACTGTGATAATGTGAGTAAGGGCGGAGTTGCTAATGATCTATGTGTGAGGTAAGCTGGTTTGAGGGAGGAAATCTATGGACCTAGTCATTTTCCTTGGTGGTAAGCTTTCAGGGGTGCAGAGATGGATCTTCCTGGGGCCTTTTCTGGTCCCAGGAAGATATCGCATAGATGGGACCTCCCAAGACACACATTGAATCTTTAGGCCTGTTTTTCCTATTATGAGGTACGAACGAGTTTCTTCACTGATGGGGATGATGCTTATCTGAGAAGAAATTGTGAAAGGTGGTGTAGTGTAGAGGTGTGGCTTAAGCTTTTAAGTTTTCCTCCAGGTTTTTCCCCTAAGCTTCCTACTTCGGACGGCCTACTTACATGATACTAGTAGGTGATGTCCGGCTAACAACTTCCTAAATATACCTGCAAGCCAGATCAGTGTCTCTTTTCTCTGTATTCCCATGGAAATCAAGAGTCCCGCCGAATTTTCCATCGAAACAGTTGATTTGTGTTGTCTCTAGGAATTCTAAAGGGCGTACCGTTGCTTCCTAACCGGTGTCATTTGGGAGATCCGCCTCTGTACGTTCAAATGATTAATTTGAGACTTTGCTCATGTGTGCAGTAAACCCTTGAATTCCCTAAGACCTTCCTTTCCTCCATCTCCTACCCCATTAAGCCCGCTTCAGTTCATCTCCTGAATTTCTTTGGAATCTGTCAGCCAGCTCTTCCTCAACTTCCTAATACTGAACTTGCCTGTCTGTTGCGATTAGGTCCTAACTGGTGTCCATATATCTTGTTTCCTTCCAATCCACTCTTCACACAAGAAACCTTCAAAGCAAGTTGGAACGTTGCTCATAAACATCGCTCACAAACATTGTTTTGAGAATAGAAAACACACTGTTGGCCTTTAAGACTCTGCGTGGTCTAGAATCCTCTCTGCTTCTCTAGCCCCATCTTGTGCCACTTTTGCCCTCACTTTCTATGCTTCAGATACACTGAATTAACCTTAGTTCTCACTCATCTGACAGAAGTCAGTTCAGATACTATTTTTCACTGTGATTCCTAGCATTAAGGAATTTGATTATCAGGTTTTTTATGAGGACTATTTCATCAGGGGTACAGAAGTTCTGGCCATCTCTGGTTTTGGATATCCCTTATTTGTTGAGACCTTTGCGTTGTTTGGTTGCCTTTTGTCTGTTTTCCAGATGGGAAAACAGGAACAAGGGAAGTATAGGTTATTACTAGGTGGGGTTGAACAAGTGGAGCAGCAAACTGCAAAGCAGAAAGAAGAGGGACGTACTATAGAGGGATATGACTTCCATTCTCAAGGCGCCTGCATCCTGTGCAGGGAGACAGCCTAACATAAAATGTGCCTAACAACAAATATATTGACTTCTTACTAAAAATCTCCAGTTCATAGAACCGAGGGGTTTGTACCTTCTCCTTTAAAAGTGATAGTCCTGGGACTTCCCCGGTGGTCCCGTGGTGAAGACTCTGCGCTTCCAATGCAGCAGGCGTGGGTTCAATCCCTGGTTGGGGAGCTAAGATCCCACATGCTGCGCAGCCAAAGAAATTTTTGTCGAACGTTATACTCCTGTATTGTTGGCTTTAGTGGTTTAGATTTTGTTGTACTGTTAAGAAGATTTCAGTTTATTTACCGGGAACAAACAACACATAATGTAAAAATAGTTTCCCAGAAACGATTTCCATCATTCTCTTCCTCCCTTTCTCCCGCAGACTGGTGTTTCACCTTGACAAGTTCTCTGTCATTCCATAGGAAAGCTGTCTGGCTTGGAGGTTGCAATCCCAGGGAATTTTTCATCAGCGGGGAAGTCTCCATCACTACAGAGGAATCAAGGGAGAAGTCAGTCCCTGGTAAGTGAGATGCTCCCCCTAAACACCAACACAGCAGTCGTGTACCTTTCAAGGGGTTCAGGGGCAAGATGGGCAAGGCATTTCTACTAACTCTTCTTAAGGATCACGGACAGTGCCCTATGCTACGAGGTAAGCGGTGACTGCTGTAGTTCTTACTGGTGATCCTTTCCTGTCACTGATTCTCGGCTTTCTTTGTATTTCATAGGACTGTTGTCAGTCCAATACAAAATGAGTCTTATTTTAAAAACCTGAAATGTTTTACAGAGCCTAGCATTCTCATATAGGGTCCTTTCCATTCTCCCCACTTTCCCGAGAGGCCAAGAACACTTCACACCATGAACTAGGAGAGGGGGTAGAGCCCTTTCTGATGAAATACATCAACAAAGACAGAGCCTTAGCCTGCTTGCTCTCTGGACAGGATCTCGGACCACAAGGTCTTCAATCCTGGTATAAATGAAGGAAGTGAGGACAGTTCAACTGGCACTCTGATAACAAGAGTTCGGAAACACCTTCCGAAGAGACTATAGCAGTAGATGAGGGAAGGGAGTGCTACAGTGTGGCAGTACAGGGGGAACGATCGGCTACAGCAGTGAAAAGTGTGGTACCGATTGGTGTGCTCTCGGGGTTCTTGTACATGTAGCATAGATGACCTCTACGGTGGCCCTCCCACCTTCCCACCTGCATTAGGTGTTCTTTTTTTTTTGTAATTTATGTTTATGTATTTATTTACTGTTTGAACTTATTTATTCTACGTATTTATGTTTTTGGCTGCACTGGGTCTCTCATTGCTGTGCACGGGCTTTCTCTAGTTGGCGGCTAGCGGGGGCTACTCTCGGTTGCGGTGTGCGGGCATCTCATCGCGGTGGCTTCTCTTGTTGCGGAGCATGGGCTGTAGGCACGTGGGCTTCGGTAGTTGAGGCTCACGGGCTCTAGAATGCAGGCTCCGTCGTCGTGGCACATGCGCTTAGTTGCTGCACGGCATGTGGGATCTTCGCAGACCAGGGCTCGAACCCGTGTCCCCTGCATTGGCAGGCGCCACCAGGGAAGCCCTAGGTGTTCTCATATAGAGTCTAAAAACAGAGAGCACTGAGAGAAGGTAGTGGTTATTAAAGGCTCAGGATCTAAATTCTACCTGTCTCTACACCCCTTCCCAGCTGTCGATTTGACCCCATTTTTGAATGCTGACCTCATTGTTCAACTTTTCTCTGCCGTCTGTATACTCACCTTGAAAACTTGTTTCTGTGATGCGTTGAGCAGACACAGGGTGGCAGACTGCAGAGGTGGAAGCTGGTGGTCGGATATTTGTGGGCTGAATCTCCTTCAGTCCCATTCCCATTTCTGGTTGCCCAGAGGCCCTACTTCCTGTGTGTGACGCCGAGCCGTAGGATTGCGGGCAGGAGCCAAGTTCTCCATACAGTAAAGACCCCAGTGTGCCTTGGTTACAGTAATATACCTGGCTTCCTTCCTGGCAGGGAAGTGACAGGCGGCTATGCCCCTGCTTTGTTCGTGGGCCTCCTGATCCAGCAGTTCCCTTGGCTCTGCCCCTGTCGTCAGCTGCCCCTAGGATAACTCTGAGCCCTAGCCACTTCTCTGGTAGATTTCCCTATTCCCCCACTACAGTCACACCTGAATAAGGCAACTCAGACCTTTCAGAGATGTGTCCTGAACCTCTTGTTTTCTGAAATACCTATCTGGTGGTTGTGAGACTTAAGGCCAGCGTCCCCGAGAGACTTTTTCTATTTCTCCTAGTAAACCTAGACTCATCTTCTGTCACCTTCAACTCTACTCCAATTGTGTTCTTTCAACCCAGACCTCTGACCCTGCTTTTTACTTCTGCCATTTCATCCTCGCTCCTGCTTCCTTTCCTAAATCCATACGTCTCTTTTGGCCTTCCTAGCCCTGGGCCAAGTTCCTTCCTCTTTGCTCAGTTTTTACCCCTTTCCTTCATTCTCCCATCCAACTTTCAGTCCTTCCTTTCTCACGCCCCAGTTAGCAGCATCTGAAAATTCGAAAGGTTTGTTACTCGTCTATTAATTGTATTCCATTTACTTACTCAGTTCTATACCTGTCTTACCTGTGTATGGAAGAACAGCTGGTAGCCAAGGTGGCACCAAGAATCCTAGCAGCTCTCACTTGACGTATCCGTAGTAGTCGGCAATTTCCATTTCGTTTTCCCTCTCGGTGAAAAATTGCAGCTTGCCCGAAGAGGTGTATCTGGCAGCATTCTCCCGTTGTTGTTGAGCCCGCCTCTTCATGGCCTCTCGCTCTGGCCTCTGCTCTTGTTCGATGGGCTTTGACATGACTGGCTCAGGCACGTTGGGTTCCCTCCATGGAACTCGTTGCTTGCTGAAGTCTTGGAGTAGAAAGTGGGTTTGGAGCTTGGGTGGGGACTGGCGCTTATTCACAGCAGGGGAACAGGCTCCCGCTGGAGAGGAGCGCCAGATGAAGTTTTGGAGGGTGCAGGCCTAGGAGCAGCAGACTGAGGGACACGAGGCTGGGTATGGTTGGGCCAAGCCGGTTGGGTTGGGTTGGTCACAGTTGGCTGAGCTGGTTTGGCGGGGCCTGGCAAAGAGGCAGGAGCTGGCTGGGATGAATTGGCTGCAGCAGGTTGAGCTGAGTCAGTAGAACCAGGCTGGGCACGGTAAGCCCCAGCAGGCCGATGTGAGGCCAGAGACTGTGGCCTCCGAGGAGCGGGTCGAGCTTGAGGCTTGTCCCAGGCAGAAAAAGGCAGAGGTATCAACTTGACCTTCCCAGGAGGAGGCCGCTCATACTGGGCTGGAGACGGACACTCTGTTTCAGCACTGCTGTCTGGTTTCTGGGCTTGGACTTGCGTTTTCTCAGGACCCTTCCCCTCACGTGGGGTATGCCGCCATGGCTGGATAGCTGGGGGTGGCTGGGGGTCTTTGGGGTTGCTTGACTTTCCCAAGAGCCGACAGGAAGAGAGCCCAGTTTTCGTCTCATTCTTCTTCCCCAGCGCATGAAGAACCTTCACAGACTCCAGCATGCGCACGCCAAGGGAGGTTCGAGGCTTTTGAAAGCTCTGTTGGAGAAGCTCAGTTTGGTGTTCCTTTCGCTTCGTGTGGGGGATTGCTGCTTCTCTTCTGCCTTGACTTTGTTCCCTGACTGCTTGTTCTCCTCAGCCTTGTTTCTCCCTCTGGTCCTTTTGGTCTTTTCCTGCCCGTGGCTCTTAGTTTTGCTGATCTTTCTGGATGCAGCTTTCTGAGGTTTGCCTTGAGAGTGCTTGGCCGTGTTCACAGGAGCCCTGTCACTGACTGCAGCGTGGCATGTAACCACTTCTCCCCCTAACAGGCACTCTGGATTCTTTGGCTGGATTTTGGCCTTGGGAGCGCCACTGATAGGCTCAGAGGCTTTCTGTTTGTTCTTCCTGGGTTGATCAGAGGGAACCTTTATGACACTTGGCTTTTCCTGCACCTGATTCACCTTAATGGCTCTGGTGTCTTTAGCTTTGATCACGTTGGGACCTTGGGATTGATCAAGATCTTTCAAAGGATTAAAGAGCTGGGGAAGGTGAATATCCTCCGCCAGTGTAGTAATGTCTGCAAGACCACTGCTAGGTTCAATCCATTTTCAAGTGTCCCTAGGTCCTGACGACTCCGGCTGTTCTCTCCCAGATCAGCATTTTCAGAACCAGGCTGCTCCTCTTGGCTGAGGGGATCGGTGCAGGCCAGCGGCTGGTGAATATCAGGGATTCCTAAAGGGAGTAGTGGAGGATCTTGGTTCTCTGTTGGGATCTGGTAGGCATCCAGAGGCTTTGAAAGCTTGGTTTTGATATCATCCACGTGCTTACTCTCTATTTGTCCCTGGCTTGGAGCTGGAGGCAGGGCCAGGAGACGCCTGGCACTCTGGACTGGAGCTGTCACTGAAATGTCCCCAAGTTCAGATGGTGGGTTACTCTCAAGTATGTGGCTGTTTCTGCTACTGCAGGACTTGGGGAGTTCTTGACTTTGTGTCACACAAAACGTCTGGCTTGGAGGTTGCAATCCCAGGGAATTTTTCATCACCAGGGGGGAGGTCTCCATCCCTACAAAGGGATCAAGGGAGAAGTCAGTCCCTGGTAAGTGAGATGCTCCCCCTAAACACCAACACAGCAGTCGTGTACCTTTCAAGGGGTTCAGGGGCAAGATGGGCAAGGCATTTCTACTAACTCTTCTTAAGGATCACGGACAGTGCCCTATGCTACGAGGTAAGCGGTGACTGTTGTAATTCTTACTGGTGAGCCTTTCCTGTCGCTGATTCTCGGCTCGCTTTGTATTTCATAGGACTGTTTATAAGTCCAATACAAAATGAGTCTTATTTTTAAAAACCTGAAATGTTTTACAAAGCCTAGCATTCTCATATAGGGTCCTTTCCATTCTCCCCACTTTCCCGAGAGGCCAAGAACACGTCACACCATGAACTAGGAGAGGGGGTAGAGCCCTTGCTGATGAAATACATCAACAAAGACAGAGTCTTAGCCTGCTTGCTCTCTGGACAGGATCTCGGACCACAAGGTCTTCAATCCTGGTATAAATGAAGGAAGTGAGGACAGTTCAACTGGCACTCTCATAACAAGAGTTCTGAAACACCTTCCGAAGAGACTATAGCAGTAGATGAGGGAAGGGAGTGCTACAGTGTGGCAGTACAGGGGGAACGATCGGCTACAGCAGTGAAAAGTGTGGTACCGATTGGTGTGCTCTCGGGGTTCTTGTACATGTAGCATAGATGACCTCTACAGTGGCCCTCCCACCGTCCCACCTGCATTAGGTGTTCTTTTTTTTTTGTAATTTATGTTTATGTATTTATTTACTGTTTGAACTTATTTATTCTACGTATTTATGTTTTTGGCTGCACTGGGTCTCTCATTGCTGTGCACGGGCTTTCTCTAGTTGGCGGCTAGCGGGGGCTACTCTTGGTTGCGGTGTGCGGGCTTCTCATCGCGGTGGCTTCTCTTGTTGCGGAGCATGGGCTGTAGGCACGTGGGCTTCGGTAGTTGAGGCTCACGGGCTCTAGAATGCAGGCTCCGTCGTTGTGGCACATGCGCTTAGTTGCTGCACGGCATGTGGGATCTTCGCAGACCAGGGCTCGAACCCGTGTCCCCCGCATTGCATTGGCAGGCGGATTCTTAACCACGGCGCCACCAGGGAAGCCCTAGGTGTTCTCATAGAGAGTCTAAAAACAGAGGGCACTGAGCGAAGGTAGTGGTTATTAAAGGCTCAGGATCTGAATTCTACCTGCCTCTACACCCCTTCCCAGCTGTCGATTTGACCCCATTTTTGAATGCCGACCTCATTCTTCAACTTTCTCTGGCGTTTGTTATACTCACCTTGAAAACTTGTTTCTGTGATGCGTTGAGCAGACACAGGGTGGCAGACTGCAGAGGTGGAAGCTGGTGGTCGGATATTTGTGGGCTGAATCTCCTTCGGTCCCATTCCCATTTCTGGTTGCCCAGAGGCCCGACTTCCTGTGTATGACGCCGAGCCGTAGGATTGCGGGCAGGAGCCAAGTTCTCCATACAGTAAAGACCCCAGTGTGCCTTGGTTATAGTAATATACCTGGCTCCCTTCCTGGCAGGGAAGTGGCAGGCGGCTCTGCCCCTGATTTGGAATCTGAGATGGTGTTCCCTGAGCAAGGCTGGCAGAAAGCGATGGATGTAGAGGGACCATGTTCTTGGCGTCTGAAGTTTTATCATACTGGGCTGCCAGAAACATGGAGGAGGCAGCTGTGTGGCGGTCAGTGAGTGCCAGAGTAAAGTCTCCGAGTGAAGAAGAATTCTTTTCAGTGCTTGCTGTGATGTCCCACTCAAGAACACCTGGATAGGAAGCAGCTGAAGTGGAGATCTGGCTGTGGTCAGTAACTCCAGATAACATAGTCGTGCTAGAATGTTGGTAAAGGTAGGCACTACCCATGAGTGTCTGGAAAGGGGTACCAGTAGCCGATGCCGAACTGACGGCAGGGGCAGAGACTCTGGAGAAGTTGCAGACACTTCGTGTTAGGGAAGTTGCATTGCTCACCACAGGAGGAGAATGCTGCAGAGAATCTAGAGTTCCAAGTAGAGATGGATGTTGGAAATTTT
>NW_028122343.1:0-72982 GCF_965194805.1 Balaenoptera borealis | reverse complement strand
TCATCAGCACTATTTGCATGTAAGTTTGCTTACCCCTGGTATAGTTCACATTTTGGTTTTATGGATAAGAAAGTGGAAGCCCAAAGAGGAAAATTCATTTCTTATGGCACAGAAAATTCATTGATAACATAGAGTTTGATTTTACTGGCCTTACATTACAATCCTGGCTCTGCTACTTACACTGTTTTGTGACCTTGGACAAGGTACTTAAACCTTGCACATCTTATTTTCTTCATCTGTAAAATGGGAACATTAATAACATTCCTATAATCAGGCTTTTGTGAACATCTAATGCTGCAAAGCATGTAATGTGCTTATCACAGACCCTGACACCTGATAAGAGCCCTATAAATATTAATTCACTGTTGTTGGTCAACATCAGAGAGTGGGCTGGTGTCAGATCCAGGGTTGTAGTGTGGGTTCCCTGATTTGTAGACTTTTGTTTTCCAGCACAGACCCTACATCCAGAGGCCAGAGTTAATATTACACAGGCACCTTCCTAAAGCTCCACAAATGAGTTGGATCAGAAGTTGTTCTGGGAGAGGGACTTCCCTGGTGGTCCAGTGGCTAAGACTCTGTGCTCCCAATGCAGGGGCTCAGGTTTGATCCCTGATCAGGGAACTAGATCCCGCATGCTGCAACTAAGTGTTTGCATGCCGCAACGAAAATCCCGAGTGCCGCAGCTAAGACCCGGTGCGGCCAAATAAATAATTTTTTTTTAAGTAGTTTTTCTGGGAGAAATATCAGCATCTCCAGAGGGAAGTCGGACATTAGCAAGACATTGTCCCTTAAGTAATTTATGCATCTTGTTAAAGACTAAACCTCATTCAAATCATTCATTCCTGTGGTCAGATCATGAAGGACTATGATTATTCACGTTGTAAATCTCAGCTCATCCTAGCAAACTAGGAATAGAAGATAAATTCCTTAACTTCATAAGGGTTAATCATAAAATATCTATACTAATATCTCAATAGTGAAAGTTTACAGCAGAATTTCTACTAACTTGGAGAAAAAGACAAGTATTTTCTCTATCATTGTTTCTATTAAATATTATACTGGAGGTCTTAGTCAACGCAGCTAGATAAGAAAAAGAAATAAACATTATAAAGATGTCATGGAAAGGAGGAAACAAATCTTCCTACACAGAAAAACGAAGAAAAATCTATGGGTAAACTCTTAGAACTAAAAGGAGAAAACTTGTTGGGGAAGAAGATACAAAAAAGTAGTGGTATATATAAAATAGAAAAGCCACAAGAATATACTGTATAGCACAGAATTTATAGCCATTACCTTGTAGTAACCTGTAATGGAGTATAATCTGCAAAAATACTGAATCATTTTGCTGTACACCTGAAACTAATATAATATTGTACATCAACTATACTTCAATTTTTAAAACAGAGTAGTGGTATGGAGCATGGAAGTCATCAACTCTGTTTTCCTTTCTCCACTGTAAATAACAGCCACATGGCTCCCCTGATATATTACATTTCTTAGCCTCTCTTACAATTAAAGGTTCCCATGAGACTAAGTTCTCATCAATGGAATAAGAGTGTAAGTGATGTGTGACATTTACTGGCCAGGGCATAACAATTGTTGAGTCCCTCCTCCACTCTCTTTCTGCCTCCTTTGAGCTAGATCACAGACTTACACCATGGATCCAGCTTTGACTGCCAAGTAAGTGAAGAATTCTTTGGCAGTCTGGTGAAAACTATGCGTCTCTTTTCAGCATGAACTTTTAAATGCCAAAAAAATTATTTAGGATAACAAAGGGCACCAATAATGTTGAAATATAATTATAAAAATACTACAGTGACAAATTAGTGATATACTGTTATGTCAGTCTCATCCCATCAATAGTAGTCCTGTCGGCTAAGACTGCCTGAGGCACTCACCCACTGGTACTACCTGTGAGGAGACCCCCACAGACATTTCCCCAACCAGAGCCAATGTTGTAGCTGGACCGGCCCTTGTGGTTCTTGTTATGATTGTAACATGCACCTCAGCAACAACCATCAGGAAACTTTGAAAAAACAAAGTTAATTACTCACAGGTCCTGGAGGGTATATGGTGCACCTGAGGGACACATAGCAAGGTCATGGAGAGAGAAAGACAGAGAGACAAAGAGAGACAGAGACAGAGAGAAATGAACTTGAGGTTTGCATTTATTAGGGTCCAAGGGCAAGGTGGCTAGGTTCTCTCTTTATTGGTGAATTTAAAACATAAGAGGTGGGACTTCACTGGTGGCGCAGTGGTTAAGAATCCGCCTGCGGATCCGCCTGTTCAATCCCTGGTCCAGGAAGATCCCACATGCCGCAGTGCACCACAACTACTGAGCCTGCGCTCTAGAGCCCGCGCTCCACAACTACTGAGCCCGTGTGCCACAACTACTGAAGCCCGCGCACCTAGAGCCCGGTGCTCCACAACAAGAGAAGGCACCGCAATGAGAAGCCCGTGCACCACAACAAAGAGTAGCCCCCGCTCACAGCAGCTAGAAAAAGCCCGCACACAGCAATGAAGACCCAACGCAGCACTAGAAACTGAGCCAGTAGAGGATGGGAAGCTTGGGGAGAGAGGAAATGAGGAAGGATTTCTGAACAACAGTGGGAAGTTCCTCTTTAACAAGCAGCTTGAACCCATAGGCATCCCACAGTTTCACAGTCCAGTCGGGTCACCACTTAAGTCAACACAGGCCGCACTAACACCTTCTGCTATGAAATCTTCCCCTCAGATTCCTCATAGAACATACAGCAGCATTCTGAAACATCTGAACTAAAACACTCAGCAGACATTTCTTTTTGTATTCTTCACGAAATGTGTTTTGTCTTTTTTATTACTAGTATTTAAGTCATTTTTTTACTTGAATCAGATGGTGTCATTTAGAAAGAATTTTTTCTTGGTTTTTAAAATCCAAACTTTTTTTCTACATGTGAGATGGTTTTCACTTTAACTGGCATGTCGTTTGCACACAAAAATAAAGAATAGAGCAAAATAATGCAATGCAGGAGGAGACAAAAGAAATGCACTAAGACAAGTAAAAATCATTCTCTCATGGACCAATGATCTGTTTTACAGGAAACAAAAATCTTGCCTTGAAATCTACACAGTGAGACTGTACATAATTGCATGAAAATATCTATTTTTTTCCTAAAACATTTTTCATTCATGAGTATTTTCAAGTTTTTCGTACTGTACACATTTCTTAAAAACACATGATACCAGCAGCAACTGAAAATGAATGCCGAATTTGGTACACATGTATTATCTACCTCAAGGTAACAAAAGTATGTGGCAAAACATACACCCATGGTGCTTCACAATATGCACTTCTATTTAGCCATTGTTTATTGTAGCAAACTATTCTTAATAAGATTCCCTCACCATTTATAAATCTTCTGGTATGCATTCTTTGTTTTTGTTTTTGTTTTTTTTTTAATTTATTTATTTATATATTCATTTATTTATTTATTTATTTATTTATGGCTGCGCTGGGTCTTTGTGCCACGCGCGGGCTTTCTCTAGTTGCAGCAAGCGGGGGCTACTCTTCATTGCAGTGCGCGGACTTCTCATTGTGGTGGCTTCTCTTGTTATGGAGCACCGGCTCTAGGCACGTGGGCTTCAGTAGTTGTGGCACGCGGGCTCAGTAGTTGTGGCTTGCGGGCTCTAGAGCTCAGGCTCAGTAGTTGTGGCGCACAGGCTTAGTTGCTCCGCGGCATGTGGGATCTTCCTGGACCAGAGCTCGAACCCGTGTCCCCTGCATTGGCAGGTGGATTCTTAACCACTGCGCCACCAGGGAAGGCCCTGGTATGCATTCTTTATAGTGAAGTGTTACTACATCACATCTTATTTATTTTAGCAAATCATTATATTTTCTGTAATTAATTATAAAAAGTTAACTTAGTTTTTGAAATTTATTTGCAAATACACTTTTTTACATTTGGCACTCTGCTTTGTTGCCTACTTAGCTGAATATTATAATGTCAGCTTATCCTAAGGCTGTCTACATACTTAATTTACTTAAGTATTCATTTTAAGTGAAGTGCTCACTGTGTATAGGAGTTTGTATTTTGGAGGTGCTTGATCTATCTACAAAGAAAAATTAGGAATTACTTTATTGTAAAATGCTCGTAGAAGTCTTAATTGTGTTTATTTTTTAAAAAAACTAATGCTAGACTTGTGTGCATGGAAGTAATTAAGGTACATCATTACTGTAGTTTAAAAGTTGTACATGTCAAGACATATTTTGTTTTTACTTTATGTGTTTACTGAATGATCTATTCCCCATCCCAAGGCAAGCATGAATAAAATTAGGTTAAATGTAAAAAAAAAAGACCCAACACAGCCAAAAATAAGTAAATAAATAAATTTAAAAACATAAGAGGGGATTTGGGCACAGGAAGGGAAAATGAGGTCACTCACCTGGTCAGTTATCTAGGTTACCCGGAGCTTTCTAAAAGAAGAACTTAATGGGTGTCATGGGTGGGTGTAGCCTGGGTGCTTATCTAGTTGTGTAGCTGCCATACAGCTGGCAATGTGTTTATTCGAGATGGATGTCTTTGAACTTGGTGACTTAGCAATCAAAAGCTTAATGTCAGATACTTAACACTGCATATAGTAAGATATGTGTTCTATACTAACAACATCTTTCAGCAGGTATAATAAATACAGTACTTCCGAAGTCATAGGAAGTATAAATGATATTTTGAAATATCTACAACAACTATAATGTTCCTTGAGATTGTGTGTGATTTTGTAATATGCATTGTGATTTTTGTAATATGTACTGTGATTTTTGTGAACAGCAATTACAGGTATGACTGCCACTACTGTGGTTCTTTTTTTTTTTGTAATATGTTTATTGGGGTAAAATTGGTTTACAATGGTGTGTTAGTTTCTGCTTTATAACAAAGTAAATCAGCTATACGTATACCTATATCCCCATATCTCCTCCCTCTTGCGTCTCCCTCCCACCCTCCCTATCCCACCCCTCTAGGTGGTCACAAATCACCAAGCTGATCTCCCTGTGCTATGCAGCTACTTCCCACTAGCTATCTATCGTGTTTTAAATTTTTTTTGTAAAGTAAATAAGAAAAAATTGTTGAAATTTAGTTTTGGAAAAACAGTTTAATGTTAATAATGGACTTGTATTCTAGATGATATAGAAGGAAGTGTGTTCTGAAAAGTATTTCATTTGCAGCCACAAGTCCTTTGTCCTGTAGCTTTAAGACTACTACAGATGGGAAATTTATCAGACCTGGAAATAGAGACCTATATTTTTTTAGAAGTCTAAAATATAGAGACCTATATTTTTAGAGAATGGTCACCAGAAGAAGCAGCTAAAGCGACTAAGCTGTGCACTAGCTGTACGTTCATCACCTGGCCACAGAAATGGAGTCTCTTGGAATAACAATGCCTTTGAGAAGGTGACTCCTTACAAAGTAGTAAAAAGTTAAGGATTTCAAATAAGACTGCATTTCATGAGTAACTCACAAATATTAGTTCGATTGAGATTTTTTATTCAAAAGAAAAGAAAATTAGCCATAGTTAGATTATTGGCTATCACTGAGTTGGTAATTCAATCTTAGTTTCTCTTTTCTCTACCCATTCATCTTTTCCTTTCTCTCTCTCATCTCTCTCTCTCTCAGTATCACACTCTTTCTTTCTCCCTTTCTTTTTTATTTATTTATTTACTTTTGGCTGTGTTGGGCCTTCGCTGCTGGGCACGGGCTATCTCCAGCTGCGGCGAGCGGGGGCCACTCCTCGCTGCGGTGCGCGGGCCCCTTCACCGCGGTGGCCTCTCCTGCTGCAGAGCACGGGCTCCAGGCACGCGGGCCTCAGCAGTTGTGGCACGCGGGCTCAGCAGCTGTGGCGCACGGGCTCCAGAGCGAAGGCTCAGTAGCCGTGGCGCACAGGTCCAGTTGCTCCGCGGCACGTGGGATCCTCCCGGACCAGGAACGGAACCCGTGTCCCCCGCATTGGCAGGCAGACTCTCAACCACTGCGCCACCAGGGAAGTCCCTCTCCCTTTCTTAATTTTCCTCGGTCAAATAAACCACTTAAAACCAGGCCACTCTTAAGCGTGAACCCTGAAATGAACAAGAGAGGTTGGTTGTATTGGACCCTAAGGAACAAGGAGCCCAGAGATATTAGATGATCTCTGGTAAATCTGTGGAGCAATTAAAATATTTACTAAAGTTAGATTGCTACCTGGCCAGGCTTTTCCTTCAGAGACAAGCTTACCTTCCATGTCTGCCCCTGACCTCTGCCAGTGGCAAGGACCTGCTCCCACATCAGGACCCATCGGTCTCAAAGCAGGCCTCTTCTGGCCGACAGTAGCCCTTTTACTACGTAAACTGTAAAATATTAACAACACTGGCTGGCTCTGGTGGACACAGGTGTCCAAAGCTCCCTAATCCCAGGAAGCACTCATACTTTAAAGCCCCCCCCCCCCACGAGGAGATGACGGGCTTTGGAGGAGAATTAATTGAAGGGATAATTATCTGCTTAGCTTTTTCTTTTAACTTTTTGTGTGGCATGCGGGATTTTAGTTCCCCAACCAGGGATCGAACCCACGGCTCCCGCAGTGGATGTGCAGAGTCGACCGCTGGACCGCCAGGGAAGTCCCATCTGCTTAGCTTTTAACATGGGCTTAGTTTTGCTAAGAGATGCTTCTGTGCTGGTCGTTCTCTGAGACTCTTTTCCCATTATTGGAATGGGCTTCCTCAGTCAGCAGGTGACCTCATGAAACAAGCCTAATGTTTTGATGCCACTGGTGGGCACTGGCCAGTTCACCTTCCTCTACCCGTGTAAGAGGTACTGACTAAAAGGAAAGCACTGAAGGATTATGGCCTGTCCTAGCTGACTTACTTAAAGAAAGGATATGGATTCCCACCTTTGAGTTCGGTGGTATGGCCTGTGCTTAAAGCCACTACTAATGAGTACAGGCTATCTGTAGACTAGAGAGAGTTAAACAAGGCTGCTCCCTGTATTAGAGCCCCTCTACTATATATTGTTCCCTTAATGAATGACATTCAGAGTAACACTGGTAAATGGTTCAGAGTCCTAGACTGGGCTCACATGTTCTCTTTGTTAAATATCACAATTTGCCTTCCCCTTTGAGGATCAACAGTACACCTTTTTCCCAGTGACCTGTGGGGTACATGAATGCCCCCGTGATTGCCCATGGGATTTGCAGTCGGGACCTAGATGCCTGCTCGGCACGAGCCACGTCCTGCAGAGACTCAGCTCTGGCATTGTGTCGACGACATCCTCGTCACTGGACCTGGCCAAGACTCTGTGTCACACACCATCACAACTGTGAGTGAACACCTCCCTGAGAGGGGATGGGCAGTTGCCCGCCATAAGGTACAAGGCACCTCCTAGTTTGTTAAATTTCTGGGCTATGTTTGAAACTCAAAAGGGTAAACTAGTCCCAACTGGGTAAAGGAAAAGCTCCTAGTGCTCCAGCCAACCTCCCAGATGGGTAAAGGAGGCCCAACATTTGGTAGGCATGCTTGGATTCTGGTGCCAACCTCAAATATTTGCTGGCGCCCATCTATGGAGCCCCCCATAGGACCTCCACTTTTCAGTGGGGACCTGAGCCACAACAGGCACTAGGTAAACTAAAGAAGGCTATCATTTCAGCTCTCCCACTAGTGCTCTGAGGGCAGGACTTAACAATTGGAAGTTTCGGCCACCCTAACGTTCACTTATGGGAGCCACTGGACCAAATGTCCGTGGGCTTTTGGCACACGTGACTCCCAGACTCAGTCCCAAGGTATTGGCCAGTGGAGAGGCAACTTGTGGAGGTACACTGAGCCCTTACTGAAACTGAAGGCTTTACTGGAGCAGAGCCAGTTACGCTGTGGATTGAGATTCCTGTTATGTCCTGGGTAATAGCAGAAGCTCCCCGCAGAGCAACTGAGGCCTCTACTCAAATGATAATGGGATCTACTGGATTGAGCTAAACCTGGCCCTACTAGAGTGCTGCAACTCCATGAGAAAATCACCACATACCCTGCCACTGAAGTTAATTTACCATAACCTCCCGGCCTTCTATACAGGCCTTCCATTAGTGTATCCATGCAAGGCACAGGCCTCTCCTCATATTATTGAGGGCTTGACAAAATAGCTTTTACAGCCCTTGGGACTGCCGCACACGTTGTACCGTCAGACCAAAGTTCCCACATCACTGTAAAGCAAACCAGCAATGGGCATTACAAGAAAACATTGCTTGGGTTTGTCACCTATCCTATCATCTTCCAGTAGCAGGGATCCTGGAAAGACGTAATGAACTTTTTTTTTTAAGTGACCGCGTAGCAACATATGATTATGGAAATCGATTTGGGTCCCAGATGACAGGGGTTTTTTTTTTTTTTTTAAGCTTTTAATTAATTAATTTATTTATTTTTATTTTTTTGGCTGTGTTGGGTCTTCGTTTCTGTGCGAGGGCTTTCTCTAGTTGCGGCGAGCGGGGGCCGCTCTTCATCGTGGTGCACGGGCCTCTCAATGTCGCGGCCTCTCTTGTTTGCGGAGCAGAAGCTCCAGACACGCAGGCTCAGTAGTTGTGGCGCACGGGCCTAGTTGCTCCAAGGCATGTGGGATCTTCCCAGACCAGGGCTCGAACCCGTGTCCCCTGCATTGGCAGGCAGGCTCTCAACCACTGCGCCACCAGGGAAGCCCCATGATGAACTTTTAAATCAAGGGCTGTTGAGAGAACTTGGAGGGCAGTGGTCCTTCAAGTGGTCAGAAATACTGCCCACGGTCCAGATTATATTAAGTTCCTACCCCTCTGGCATAGCTACACCATATTTAAATTCACAACAAATGACGAGACCACCGGCAGAGACATTTCTATCTCTGCTGGTGTACACATCCACAGCAGACACAACCCAGTTGTCAGTTTTCACAGACATGGGAGCCCAGGCATTGCCATGCACCGAAAAGAAACTTTCACCTGGTACTTTCATCTTTCCTTTCTCCCTCATAGAAAACCCGGAGCTTAGCCACTTCCTTCTTGATCCTGATGAGAACCTGACGTGGACCAGTGATTCTGAAACCATCCGTAGCCTGTGTTCATTCGTCATCCAGTATAAGCCAAGCAAACTACCCGCCAATTTCTGGAGAAAGAGGTGTCCTTATCTGCCATCCATGTACTTTGCTCCAGTAAAGGCACTGTGGAGCCCAGGAGGTGGAACGAAACCTCTCCCAGACCAGGTAACCCCATGTGAACAATACCCAGGGACAATCAGGTCCCCTACTGATGGCTACAGGTGACCTCCAACCTTAGTCCCTACCCTGTTTGTATGCCCCTTCTTACCTGAGGAGTTACTGCCCTTGCCAGTGTTGGCTGTACGTCTATTGGTGGTTCACCCAGCCCTAGTAATCCACACACTACTGTTGACAGGGTCTGTTGGAAACAGTATACCACATGCACACAACAGGGAGTCTTACAACATAGGTCAGATTGGGGACAATGGGAGCCACGCTGTTGGCTATTCAGGTTGGTCAATCCTACTGACATGACCACAGATACCAACACTGAGGCTAGCGACCTTCTCATGTCTCTTCTACTACTAGCAACACCCATCCTGGCTAAGCTAGACTCTTTAGATAACACTTATGACTCGTAGATGCCTTCTAAACCCTCAGGGCCAACTTTTACCTGAAATCAGAAGAAACCCAATGTTATGAAGTAGTGCCATTAACCAAATAGAGCCACTGTCTCTTGAGTCTTATTTAAGGCGTGCCCAGGGATAGTATGCACCCAGTAGTACAGCCAGCATGCTTGTGATCAGTGTAATCATATTAAAAATGCTGTAATGCAGAGCCATACCGACAAACTCTATGGGGTTACAATTAGATAAAATTATAGCTCTTACTAATCCCTGGCATAATGATGAATGTAAACGCTGCCAAAAACGTATACCTTAACAACTATTGGTCTCTTTTCTTAGTAGTTATAACGATTTCTCTCTCTCTAGTACAAGTCCCATGTATTGAAGTTTGCACTAAAAGAAATTAAGTGACCAAGGGCAAGTTATCATGAATTTTCCCCCGGTTGGGAAGTTATATTTTATACACACACACACACACACACACACACACACACACACACACACACACACACACACATGGAAAGGAATGTATACAACATAATACCCAGGACAAGGCATGTCTAAAAAGTCAGGAGCTTCATCCAGTTTGGGAATTCTTTCCTAACCTAACCTTCTTACAATACCAACTTCAAGATTTACATCACACTCAGTGGGGCTGGGTTCTTCAACAGCTGCAACACTTACTGCCCACAGTAACCAATCATAGCTTTTGGGTGTGACAGCAAAGACAGTTCTCATGAAAACATATTTGATCCCATGGAGAAATCTAACCAGTCTCTACGTGGGAGTTTTTCCATCCAAATTGACAGCTATTTGCTTATAACAATTACAAAATTTGTCAGGTTTACCAAGACCATCGTTAATAAGCACTTGGGAAAGACTTGAGGGAAATTGCATCCCAATGTTACTCTTCTGGGGGATCTTAAAACATACACATCACATCTTACAGACCAATAATGAGAAGCCCAGTAGCAAAGGTAATCTGGGAGGAAATCTGTTGGTATCGTTACATCACCACCTCCCAAGAGGCCACCTCTCTGAGGCTGTTAAAGCTATACAAACAGCTGCCCAAGAAAAATTTCCCCTAGAATGGAAGCAGTGGAACAGGTAGTCCTGCACTGAAATACAGCAGCCTTGTGATAAACAGGGAAAGAAATGGGCCAAATGTACAATCTATTTTTGAAATCACTTGGCCCACCCGGCTGTTTGTTACTAGTAGTTGGCAGGAAACTCAAGCAACAGTAACACCACTCTGAGCAAGAAAGCACATACATACAATTGCCCACCAAAACAAACCTGCATGTTGCCTTAGTCACAGCAATGTATAAGATGGCAAATTTAAGCACATTCTGCTTACACAGTCATTTATTCACACAAATTTGGTCACATATTCACTCAATAGAATGAAGATGCCCACACATTCGCTCACACACACACGCACACTCAAGTATGCTCACATGTAAGACTCACACATTCACTCACATGCACACATTGAACACACTCACAAACAGGCAGGCTCACATATTCACTTACCCACAAACATGCTCACACACCATGAAGTTCACACCTTCACTCATGCATATGGATACACTCAGATAAATTCATACACACTCACATGTTCACTCATTCAAATGTAATCAAACATTAACAAGCTTACACAATCAAACGAGCTTAAAGATTCACATGCACGTGCTCACACACTCACTCACAGGTTTACTAGCACTTGTAGATACCCTGGTATACGAACATGTATCTACATGTTCAGGCACCCAGATATATTTGAAATGCCATGTTCACGTACATGACAGTGCTTATGAATTCACTTGCACACATGAATATGATCGCATACACAAGATCACTCACGTTCCTTCACAGGCATCAACACACTGACACATTCACTCCCACACAATGGCATACTTGATGTTAATGGGCTCACACAGTCAACAGTCTTACACACTGGCACACTTGTATTTGCTTACATGGACACACCCACATATTCACTTATGCACACGCATTTGCCTGCTCACAAGCAAAAATACTCACATATTCACTCACACACAGATATGCTCTCACTTTATCATGCTGCTTGCAGTCAATCATCTGTGAATGTCTTTACACATTTATTCACCTACAAACACACTCAATACCTCATACACATGAACACGCTCACACAGTCACCCACAGATGAACACCCTCAGATAAGGACATGCGTATATATTTATTCACTCTTAACATCAAACAAATTTACTCTCGCACAGAGACAATCTCACATATACTCACAAACACGTGCTGATGCTCATCAACAGTCACACGTATGAACTTGATCACACACACAGTCATACTCAATATGTAAATATACTTACGTGGTAAGTCCCCAGAGTACCTGGTCCCACATATGAACATGCTCCCACATTCCCGACAGAAATTATTATCCCACATATGACACACTCAAAATTCTATAACCTGTTCTAAGTTTCTGGGTCTCTGCCAACCCTATTTTGCCTTTCCAGCTGGCTCACTATTGAGCTGTGCCTGTAGAGATTTCCTGAGCGAGACAAGAAGTCTGAAGGAAGGAGAATCTACTATGTCTTCTCTCTGTTCCTGTTCCTCTCTGTATCACCCCCCTAAAGGTAAGAATAGTCTTTCAAATGAATTTTTTTAAGTTATTTATTTTGTTTTTATGTATTTATTATTTTTGGCTGCGTTGGGTCTTCGTTGCTGTGCATGGACTTTCTCTAGTTGCGGCGAGCGGGGACTACTCTTCGTTGCGGTGCGTGGGCATCTCATTGCGGTGGCTTCTCTTGTTGCGCAGCATGGGCTCTAGACGCACGGGGTTCACTAGTTGTAGCACACGGGCTCAGTAGTTGCGGCTCGCAGGCTCTAGAGCGCAGGCTCAGCAGTTGTGGCGCACAGGCTTAGTTGCTCCGCAGCATGTGGGATCTTCCTGGACCAGGGCTCGAACCCATGTCCCCTGCGTTGGCAGGTGGATTCTTAACCACTGTGCCATCAGGGAAGCCCTCAGATGAATTCTTAAGAAGAATTCTTTTATATGTCTTTTATAGATATATGATATGTTCTTGATCCTTTCATCTGCCCAAAACACTTAGGTTGTCTCCATTCCTTGGCTATTGTGAATAATGCTGCAATGAGCATAAGGGAGCAGAGCAGAAATCACCTCCTTTGGATCTGTTTTCAGGAGTGGGATTGCTGGCTGATCTGCTAGTTCTATTTTCAATCTTTTGAGGAACCTCCATACAGTTGTCCATAGTGGCTGCACCATTTTACTTTCCCACCAACAGGGCACGAGGGTTCCCTTTTTACCACACTCTTGCCAACACTTGCTATCTCTTGTCCTTTTGAAAATAGCCATCCTAATAGGTGTAATGTCTTAATTACAGCTTTGATTTGCATTTTCCTGATGGTTAGTTATCTTGAACACGTTTTCATATACCTATTAGCCAGTTGTATGTCTTCTTTGGAAAAATGTATATTTGGACCGTGTGCCCTTTTATTAATTATTTGTTGGTTTTGTGTTTTTTTTTTTGCTGTTGAGTTGATTGAATTCCTTATGTATTTTGCATATTATCCCCTCAACAGATAACATGATTTGCAAATGTTTTCTTCTGCTTCATAGGTCAGTTGCCTTTTCCTTTTGTTGATTGTTTCCTTTGCTGTGCAGAAGCTTTTTAGTTTGATGTAGTCCACTTGTTTATATTGTTTTTGTTGCCTTTGTTTTGGTGTCAGTTCAAAAAAAAATCATTGCCATAACCTATGTCAAGGAGCTTACCCCTGTGTTTTCCTCTAGGAGTTTTACAGATTCAGGCCTTACGTTTAAGTCTTTAATCCATTTGGAGTTCATTTTGGGGTATGGTGTAAGATAAGGGTCCAATATAGTATCTTTGCATGTGGATATCCAGTTTTCCCAGCACCATTTATTGAAGAGACTCTCCTGTCCTCGTTGTGTGTTCTTGTCAAATAGTTGAGCATATATGTGTGGGTTGATTTCTGGGCTCTATATTTTGTTCCATTGGTCTATGTCTATATCTGTTCTTATGCCAGTACCATGCTGTTTTGATTACTATACCTTTGTAAAATAATGAAATCAGGAAGCATGATGCCTCCAGGTTTAGGTTTGTTATTTGGGGGGTGGTTCATCAAAGGGTACAAATGATCAGTTATAAGATAAATACATTCTAGGGATCTAATGTACAGCATGCTGATATAATTTAAGATGTTGTGTGGTATGCTGGAGACTTGCTGAGACAGTAGATCTTAGTTTTATCCCACACACCACCCCCAAAAAACCTTTAGCTATGTGAGGTGATAGATGTATTAATCAGTTTCACTGTGGTAATCATTTAACAATGTATACATACATCAAGCATCACACTGTTCACCGTGAATATAGAAATTTTATTTGTAAATTATACTTCCATAAAGTTGGAGGGGATGGGAGGAATGTGTGTCCTGTTCACATGGAAAAAATTAATTACTCTAAACTGTCAGAGGTAAAGCACAGGATTTGGGTTACTAGAAGAATACATTTTAAGTCAACTGTCTTCAATAAACTCAATGAGCGAAAGGAAACAATGATCAAAGAACTAGGAAACAATGAGAAAGATGTATCACAAAGAGACAGATATTATAAATAGGGACAAAATAAAAGTTCTTCAGCTGCAAAGCACAGTAAGTGAAATGAAAAATTAATAAAAGATGTCCAACAGCAAATTTGACCAGGAGAAAAAGAATCAGCGAGTTTTAAAAGGTTAGTTGAACTATCCAGTCTCTGGAAAGGAAAAGAGGAGCAGAAAAGCAAAGAATGAAGAATAATGAGCAAAGCCTATGAGACTTATGTGCATCAGCAAGCTTATCAATGTACACATAATGACACTTGCAGAGGCAGAGGAGAGAGAGAAAGGGGCAGGAAATCATTGAAGAAATGATGCCTGAAAACCTCCAAACTCGGAGGAAAGACATGACTCTACACACCCAAGAAGTTCCACAAACTCCAAGCAGGATAAAATCAGAGATCCCCACCTAGGCACACCATGCTCAAATTATCAAAAGTCAAAGACAAAGAGTGAACCTTGAAAACAGCAATAGAAACAACTCCTCACCTACAAGTAATCCTCAGTAAGATTTGTGCCCATTTCTCTACAGAAACCATAGAGGACAGCTGGCATTGGAATGACATATTAAAAGCATAGAACAAATGAACAAAAATACCCTTTCAACCAAGAATTCTATATGTGGGGAAAACGAAGGGGAGTTAAAGACATTCCAAGACAAACAAAAACTGAGAGAGTACATAGCTAGTAAGCTTGCCCTACAGAAAGTACTAAAAGGAGTCCTTCAGGCTGAATTGAAATAATGCTGGGCACCTATCTGAAGCAATATGAAGAAATAAACCACAAAGGCCAAGGTAACTACACAGGTAAACGCAAAAGCCAGTATTGCTGTACTTTTGGTTTGTATCTCCTCTTTTTGTTCTCATATATGATTGAAAATACAAATGTATAAAGCATTAACTATAAATCTCTGTTAATGGGCACCAAATATACAAACATGCCATGTGTCACCATAATTAAATAAAGAAATGTGGCAGAGCTGGGGAAAAGCAGAGTTTTTGAATACTATTGCAACTATCTCCGTATTAATACAAACTTGATTATTATAAAGTTAAGATATTAATTGTAACTCCCAGTGTAACCACCGACACTGCCCCCACAAAAAGCTCCAGCACTATAAAAAAACTAAAAAAGGTACAGAGAAAGGAGTGATAAAGAATCACTTTGTACACTAGAAAAATGAAATTAATAACAGCGAAATACAGTAATTGAGGGGTGAAGGAACAAAAAAAGGCTGACATGTGGAAAATAAATAGGAAAAGGTCAGGAAAAGTCTTTCCCTGTCAGTAATCAATACAATAACCATAGATAAAACTGTTCAACGAAAAGACAGCACAAGTGAGTGAACTTCAGGCAGTCACCTTAGCGCTGGATGCTCTGGCCAACAGTTAGCCCCGTCTGCACATTTTCATAGACAATCAGGCCATTGTCGTCGGTCTGGCTGTCTGGTCCGGCCCATGGCAGCAACGACGTTTCCTTGTGTAAAACTGTCCTGTCCCCTTTGGGGTAAAGAGCCCTGGGAATCTCTTGGCCCACAGACTCCCAACTTATAAATCCAGGTCACACGTGTCTCTATATATACTAAAGCCACTATGCAGGGCTTTGCCAAGACCCTCCTTCTTGGCTTTGGAGTTCCGGGCCTTATTGATGGTGACCGAGGCATGCATTTTACTTCTCAGGATACACAACGCTGGGCTCTTGAACGGCATTCAGTGGACCTTTTGCCTCCCTACCCGGCCTTAGGCTGCAGGACTCAGAGTTCCAGAGTGGCTTACTTCCACAAGTTCAAATTCCATTACACGAAAATGGCACGTTTCAGTCGCCAGTCACACGCCAGAGGTGAATTGTAGTATAGCGTCTGACTGCGTCCTTTGATGTTTGACTGCTGAGGGCTTTTAAACGTCAAGCCTCCCTCTTTCCCAATGCCCCACACTCTCTCCTTTGGCGCGGTTGTAGGGTGGAGGGGAGGAGGAGTGGGGGTCAAACTACACTAGCTACTGCCAGCACAAGGGAACTGTCATGCTGGCCCCATCCACTAATCACAGTAGAACTCCCAAAGCAATTTCTTCCTTTCCTGACTCTCTCAAGTCTTTTTTGGAGCAGCTTGAAAAGGCTACCCTGCTCTCCCCCCAGAAGCCTCCTCATGTAAGGAATACACTTTGCATCGCGTCTCGGTAGTGTGTGTGTGTGTGTGTGTGTGTGTGTGTGTGTGTGTGTGTGTGGTGTCACCAGTCTTGATTGACCTTTGAACCCAACTTGGGGTAGGGGTCCATACTGACTCAGGGTGGCAACAACAGCTCTTCTCGCCAACCTTCCCAGGAGCGCAGTGCAGAATGTGTGCTTCCCATCCGTGAAACGTTAGGGTCTGTCAAATTAGATGTCCTGGATCCCAAGGCGGTGTGCTTACTGGAAGTAAGGGACATAGCTTATGTTCTCCTGAACGTGAAGTTACAGCTAACACCCACTCTTGCTTCTGTGCCCAGCGACAATAGTAAGTGGGATTAGCATAAAATAGTTGCCGATTTCTTCCTCGTTTTAAGCATTCGTTACCCTTGACCACTCGGCTAAGTGGGGCTGAGTACAACAAAAAGTCTCGGACTGTTGACCGAGAAATCATTCTAGGAAGCCTGTCCTGTTAACGTGTGCCATGCTGTATTAGTCTGCTCAGGCTGCCCTAATAAAATGCCATAGGCTGGGCGGCTTAAACAAGACATTGGTTTATTTCCTACAGTTCTGGAGGCTAGGAAGCCCAAGGTCAGGGTGCCAGCATGGTGGAGTTCTTGGTGAGGGCCCTCGTTTTGGCTTGAAGATAGCCGCCTTCTTCCTGTGGCTTCACGTTGGGGTGGTGGGCGGAGAGCACCATCTATGGTCTCTTCCTGTAAGGGCAGTGATCCCAACGTGTGGACCGCAGCCTCCTGACCTTACCGAAACTGAATGACCTACCAAAGACCCAGTCTCCAAATACCATCTCCTGGGGGCGGGGTGGGGTGGGGGACGGGCTTCATCGTATGAATTGGGGAGGCAGGGGATGTACACAATCCAGTGCAGAGCAGGTGCTCAGCCCAGTCTTTTTTTTTTTTTTTTTTCAGCCCAGTCTTTAAAAGAAGTATCTCTCTCTGTCTCTGTCTCTGTCTCTGTCTCTGTGTCTCTCTCTTCCCTCTCTCTCTCTGTCTTCACTTCTTGGCGGCTGGAAGTGAATTGGGGAGCCCTGATGAAACACTGTCCGGCTCCTGTCTTTACTGCTTTCTCTCCACTCTCCATTCTCACTGCATCCATATCGACTTTGTATGTCCTTTTCTAAGTAGCTTTAACCGCATTAAAACCTCCAAATTCTCTTGCTCTCTCTTGTGGGAGGTTTTAAGCGTTGCTGAGATTTGATCTATACACCTTCTCTCTCTCTCTCGTTTTTGAACTAAGTGTGTCTCAGTCAGCGTGAGCTGCCCCAGGGTGGCAATTGGGGAACACATGCAGGTTCCCATACCCCAGGGCGCCGCCCTATAGGGACACTGTAGCTTTGCTCTTGCAGTGGTGGAATGAAAAGGAAGGGATTCCTGTGGGCTCACGGAGGCTCAGGGTGAGCTGGGCCTTTAAGGCTTCCAGGGAAGCTGAAGACCTTGGTCACTCATTGGACGGCGGTGCTGTCAATCCTTGGCTGCTGGCAAATGAGCTTAGAGCCGGCGCTGGAGGAAGTGGCCCTTGGTTGACCCTTCCAAGGTCCGCCTCCCGTCGCCAGCCAGTCAGGCTCTTTCCCGCCCTGTGCGCAGCGGCCTCGGCGCAGTCTCGGTGGGGCGCTCCACAGGCCGGCGGTCTGCCCTTCCCGTGGCGGGGCCCCCAGAGGCATCTTCGCAGACTCTTGTCCCCTGTGCAGCCGGCTTCTCTGCAGCCCCCACCCCGTGCCGGAGGCCCCGCTGCCAACAGCGTCCCCTCCCTCAGCGATACTCAGCCCGGCGGCCGCCATCTTCCCCGCGATCTTCACTGCAGCCCGATCCGTGTGTGGCGCGTCCGTCCTGCCATGTCTGCCACAGAGGAGCGAGGGCCGATCCCAGGTGGCCAGGCCGGAGCTGGTGGCGGGGCGGGTGGCGACCCCAGTCCCCTCGGGGTCCGCGCATCCCCTTCGGGAGGGATGGATGGAGCCGAGGGGGCCGCGGCCCTTCTGGCCTCCCTGGGGCTCTCCAGAGCCCTTCACGGGGAGGATGGTGGGCAGGAGGCCGCCCAGGCCGCAGTGGAAGAAGACTGGGATGTAGAGCTGGTTGAGGAGGAGGAGGAGGAGGAGGAGGAGGAGGAGGAGGAGGTGGAGGAGGAGGAGGAGGAGGAGGAGACGGAGGAGGAGGAGGAGGAGGAGGAGGAAATTTTTGAATTAGAGATCGAGGACCAGGAGGAGGATGAGTACCAGTCAGAAGAGGGAGACGAAACTGAGGAAGAGGTCGAGGAGGAGGAAGAGACACAAGAGGAGGACGAGAATGGGCACGAGGGCGCGGGAGTGGTCGCGGGCCACGGGCCCCCCATGGCGCAGTTTCAGTCCCTGTTCCGGGATCCGGTCCATTGCCGTGTGCACCACAGCCACTACAACTACCGTGTCCTGGTCGGGCCCCACGCCGGCCGCGTGATGGTCAGGCGCCGCTCCCGACGGCTCTCGGACCCTGCAGAGGATGCCGCGCCTCCTCAGGAGCAGGAAGACCTGGGAGAGGCAGGTGAGGTCTGGCGGGGCGGGTACCAGGCAGAGGGCACCCCGCCCTGGGAGCCGCAGGAACCTGCAGAGGGGGCGGCATCCCAGAAGGCAGAGGAACCGGCGGCGGCGGCCGAGTTCTGGGCGGGCGAGGTCCTGGCTGATGCCTCCGAGTCCTGGGAGGCTGGGGCGTGTGGACCTGACGACGGGGCCGAGGCTGGCGAGGGGCGGCCCAGTCCCCAGGCCCTTGCAGCCCCTGCTGGGGCATCGGCCTGAAAGGCAGGCCGCGCTCAGCGCTGGCCTCTGGCGGTTAAGCAGCGGGTCAAAGCTCTCAAAAACCTTCAGGCACGATATGCACAAGTAGAAGCCCAATTCTCTAAAGACCTTTATGATCTTGAGAAAAAGTATGCTGCTCTCTACCAACCTAGGGGCGAACAAATGGCATGCCTCACTTTTGGTTGACGGGCTTCTAAAAATGTAAAGATTCTCAGTAGGATGACCTGAGAAAATGATGAAAGGTCACAGGGGCACTTTTCAGTGGTTGAGGAATCAGTGAGCTTCGCGGTAGAACTTGTCTTTAAATCGGGTGAACATTTTCCAGTGACGTTCTGGCAGAAACATACAAAAATGCTCTGAGAATCAAATGATTTCGATCCCTTCTCCAAAGGGCCAGAAATAATCAGCAGCACAGTGTGTGAGATCTACTGGAAGGAGGGGAAAAATGTTGTGAAAACTGTCAAGCAGCAGAACTGTGAGGCCCATGGAAGTGTTGTATCAACCAGTAGGAACATGGCCAGCTCTTCTTTTTATTTATTTATTTATTTATTTATGTTTTGACATATTTCTCTTCTCCAGAACCTCCTGAGGGCAGAGAACTAGATTCTGCTGCTGATTTTAAATCGGGAAATGTTTCCCACCACCTTGTGATGCCAAAGTCCGTATCATTCGACACTAAAGAAGAGAGTGCACATCAGTATGAAAATGCTGAGGAAGAGAAAGAGGATGGAAAGGAAAAAGCAGAAGAAGGACCCAAAGTGGGTACGGTCTCAGCAGAGGGCAGCTCTGGAGAATACAGGTATTATTGTATAGTGCAACCATTCCTGACATATACCTGTTACTAACAGCTTTATGTTTTGTTTTGTTTTGTTTACATACTTAATTTATTTTTGGTTTATTTTTTTAACATCTTTATTGGAGTATAATTGCTTTACAGTGGTGTGTTAGTTTCTGCTTTATAACAAAGTCAATCAGCTATACGTATACCTATATCCCCATATCTCCTCCCTCTTGCGTCTCCCTCCCATCCTCCCTATCCCACCCCTCTAGGTGGTCACAGAGCTCCAAGCTGATCTCCCTGTGCTATGCAGCTGCTTCCCACTAGCTATCTATCGTGTTTTAAATTTTTTTTGTAAAGTAAATAAGAAAAAATTGTTGAAATTTAGTTTTGGAAAAACAGTTTAATGTTACTAATGGACTTGTATTCTAGATGATATAGAAGGAAGTGTGTTCTGAAAAGTATTTCATTTGCAGCCGCAAGTCCTTTGTCCTGTAGCTTTAAGACTACTACAGATGGGAAATTTATCAGACCTGGAAATAGAGACCTATATGTTTTTAGAGGTCTAAAATATAGAGACCTATATTTTTAGAGAATGGTCACCAGAAGAAGCAGCTAAAGCGAGTAAGCTGTGCACTAGCGGTACCTTCATCCCCTGGCCACAGAAATGGAGTCTCTTGGAATAACAATGCCTTTGAGAAGGTGACTCCTTACAAAGTAGTAAAACGTTAAGGATTTCACATAAGACTGCATTTCATGAGTAGTTCACAAATATTAGTTCAATTTAGATTTTTTATTCAAAAGAAGAGAAAATTAGCCATAGTAAGATTATTGGCTATCCCTGAGTCGGTAATTCAATCTTAGTTTCTCCTTCCTCTACCCATTCATCTTTTCCTTTCTCTGTCTCATCTCTCTCTCTCTCTCAGTATCACGCTCTTTCTTTCTCCCTTTCTTAATGTTCACACCTGTGGATGTTTGATAACAGCCTCATTCTCATTTTACAGATACGGAAACTGAAGGTCTGGGATTATAAGGGATTTATGATTTGTGTAAGGAGCATAGGCTCTTAAGGTGGAAAGACATTTAAATGGCAGAGTGGCCTCTCAAGAAAAAAATCTAGCATTTATAGTGGTGGGCAAGAGAGAGATGAGGTTGGTGTGATGAAATGATGTGCACCCTGACAACCAAGGCTCTGGGTTACAAGAAGAAAACATCTTGTTCTCTCCTTGGAGAGCCAACAGATGTACATAGTATTGACTCATATTTAGAAAGTCCCTGCTGCATGTTATTGGTGTACAATTGTTAATTGACTCTTATCCCATCCTACAGTTGGAAGGCATAAAAAGAAGTGGACGGCGAAAGAAGAGATGAATTTGTTCTTCACGGATATTCTAGTTTTCATTAGCCCACAATGCAAATTTTGTTCCAAAGTTCAGCATCCCAAAATGATATTAAGTGACATCTGACTTTATTCTGACCTTTTACAGATAAATTTGATAGTATTGTTCACATTGAAAATAAAAGCTTGTTTGACATGAATAAGCTGCAGATTTTTTTTTTTAACCTAAATAACACTGACTCCAACGTATCTTTGTTCTATTTCTTTCGGCCCACCTTACTGTCATTGAAAGGGATTTCTTTCAACTATTTGGTAAGCCTGTTTCAAATCCTTTTATTGCAGCCTCAAATAAATTAAAATATTAGATTATAAACAAGTTGTGTGACGAGAGAGATGGTGGCCCAGCCTCTAGTACGTGTTATTGAAAGGACCTGACGGACGACCTAGCTTGCCTGGAGACCAGATGGCGCTATTGGCCTGCCATGGAGCAGCAGCAGCAGCAGCTGGGAACTTGTTTGAAATGCAAATTCTCAGACCCTGCTCCAGACCTACTGAATTGGATATTCTGAAGGTAGGCTGCTAGCCATCGGGTTTTACAAGTCCTCCAAGTGCTACTGAAGCACACTAAAGTTTGAGAACCACTGCTTTAGAGCAATGGGGGAAACGTTTAAGTACACCTACGGTAGGACCAGCCTTAATTCACTGACTTGGTACTGTTGCAGGTAAACTGAACAGGATGGTAAGATCTGGACTGAGGAAGACACTAGAATTCTCAGGGGCCTGAGACACAGAGAGCTCCCGGAGGGATGTGTTACTTTCCTAGGGTTACCGTAACAAATTACCACAAAGCAGGTGGCTTAAAACAACCGAAACTTATTCTCTGACAGTTCTGGAGGCCAGAAGTCTGAGGTCAAAGTGTCGGCAGGGTTGGTTCCTTCTGGAGGCTCGGAGGGAGAATCTGTTCCATGCCTCTCTCCTAGCTTCTGGTGGCTGCTGTCAATCCTTGGCATCACTCGGCTTGTAAACGCATGATTCCAATTTCTTTCTTCATCTTTACATAGTGTTTTCCCCTGTGTCTCTGTTTCTGTGTTCTTTCTCTTCTTATGAGGACGCCAGTCATACTGGATTAAGGGCCCGCCCTAATCCAGTGTGACCTCATCTGATCTTTATTACACCTGCAAATACCCGATTTCCAAATAAGGTCACATTTACAGGTTCCGCGGGTCAAGACTTCAACATATCTTTTGCGGGGACACAGTTCAGCTTATAACAAGGGGCAAGGATTCAGTAGTGGAAGGGAGAAAAAGATGAAGGAGAAACCTAGTTCCAAAAGGATAAAAGCATTATGATACCATGCACGTATGAAGTTTAAAGACATGCAAAAGTTATTAGATTGATTATAGATACATGTATTTGTAGTAAAAGGCATACATAGGAGTAATGCATACATATGTAGTATGCAGAAAGGTGTGTATGAGAACAATAAACTTATTTAAGACGGTGGTTAAATGTATGGAAAGAGAGGGAGAATTCAATTGGGGAGAGGTACACTGGGTTTCAATTTCATTTGTAAGCTTACGTTTCTTAAGACGGCTGATGGTTGCATGGGTGTAGCATTCTCTGTACCTTTGTCGAGGTCTGAAATATGTCCTAATTTAAAGAAAATTAAAGGAGGAAATGGGCCTAATATCTGGAACTTCTTTAAGGGAAAAAGGTGAAGTGGTACTTGAGCAGAGCAGAGGACCATAGAAGGGGAGAACCAGGGGTCTGAGGGTAGAAGGCCTTATTTCTATCTTTAGTTAAGGCTGCTTGAGAGCTTGCTAGTTAGCATCAATACCTTCTTCTATTTTCTATGCTAGTGCCTCACGTATCCTAGGGTAGATTAACATTATTTATTTACGTGTGTATCTCCCCAGCTGCCTAACGTGTGAGCTTCTGAATTGTTTGGAACTTAAAGGCTTTTATTTATTTCTCTCTCCTAAAGCACTGTGTTTCCTTCTTCGTAGATGCTTGATAAAGGTCTGTTAAAGTGAAGTTAGTGTAAGGTATCCGCAACCCTTTCCCCTGTCACTGGGGTTGACATTTAAAAATGCATTATCCTGTAGTAACACAGGGTATTCCTTATGGCTAGAACAACAACAGAAAGCGGCACAAGGCCTTTTGTCACCATTGTTTAATGAAGGAACAGTCCAAGTAGAAATTTATCCATGTAGGGTCCCTCGAAAGGCCTCAAATTGGTTTGCTTCTGTATGGTTCATGCCATGCCAGCAGGGTGTGTATGTGTGTATTTCTGTGTTAATACAGTTAATGTATTAACTATAGTTAATATTAAAGGCCTTTACCTGGGCTTAAGAATTTTCGGAGGTTCACTTTATTTATTTATTTATTTATTTATTTATTTATTTATTTATAATTATTTTTTGGCCACGTCGTGTGGCATGCAGGATATCAGATCCCCGACCAGGGTTCGAACCCGTGCCCCCTGCATTGGGAGCGCAGAGTCTTAAGCACTGGGCCGCCAGGGAAGTCCCGGGAGGTTCACTTTCGACAAACGCCTGCACACCTCTTTTTGAGATACGCCTTTTTTGGTGCATGCTGGGAGTCCGTGTCCCTGCCCCTTACCGAGCTCCAGTTCCCTAGGGCCCTGAATTTACTCCCCAGGTGGCCCCATGTCCCAAGCCCCAAGAGGCATGTGTGTTCCTCTTCACTGAGTCTGTGCTTCTGAGAGCTGAGTGGCACTGTCAGTGTTATACTCTCAGGACTGAGAGGTATCTACGAGGTGCTGGCTGTGTATACAGGGAACAGGACACGTGGGCTACGTTACCCACATGTATGCACCTGAAGCCTCTCATGTTGAGGGAGGAAGCTCAGGCTTGCTGCTCTGAGGGTCTGCTGTAGCTCTAACGTATCAGGCTTCTCTGAGTCTCTGAGAGACGGTCCTTAAATCAGGTCAGGGACGAATCCTGCATTTCCTGTTTCTCTGGGTGTTTGTGGGTTTTTCTGTGTCCACACGTATAAAAGATGTTCTCAGTGAGTCCCTCAACCTTGAAAACTTTGTGCTCCTTGTAGGAAAAGACCTGTCTTGTCCCTCTCTGCCTCGTCCAGGAAAGGTTAGGATGTTCTGATATTTTCCTTGCTTATGGCTCCATCATCTGAAAGGATTTGATCGAAAAAATCTCCTTTTATTCCACTACCTGAGAGGTGACCATTGGGAGAAAAACAGAGGGGTAGGGTGGGTGCCGGAGTTGGAAACAGTTTTCTGTACCAGTTAGGGATATTCTAATGACACTAAAGTTAATGATGAAGAATCACTTTTACTCTAAACCACCTATTTTCAGATGCTCATAACTCCAAGGAATACAAATGAGTACACGTTTACAAGTCTAACAGGGCAGGATTCTCAGACAATGGTGTTCTGGGAAATGTGGTATTATCAAGTCCTGTGAATCACATCATATAGTAGGATCTGTTTTGAGGCATAAAATGTACATTTCTTAGAAGTCTGAGCAATGAATTGTGTGTGTTTACAGATAAGGAATTGATATCATCACCAAATCTATGAAGAAAATGAGTTTAAAACGATTCTAAGAGGCACCTAAAAGTTGGCTCTTCCCTCTCTCTCTCTCTCTGTCTCTCTGTCTCATCCAATTAGTTATTTACTCTGCTGCCTTTCTCTCCATTTTCCTGCGTTATTTTAGACCGCATCACTTCCTGACAAATTATGAACTGGTTCATGTATACAGAAGATAATACAGCATATATGTAAGGTATATCATAATAATATAAAAACCTGTGTACCCACCACCAAGCTTGAGAACTAGAACACGGCTAATGCCTTGGAAGCCCACCTGTGCCCTTCCTGCGTCATCCCCTCATTCCTTCCCTGAGGTAACCACGATCCTGAACTTTGTTAATAATTCACTTATTTATACATTCACGGCAGAGGAATGTTCCTTTAAATAATGTTATTTCTTGTCCATTTTGGATTTTATGTGAATGTAATTATACTAGATGTATTACTTGCCTTACTCTTTCTCCCCCCCCCCCAATTTTGTGTTTGTGAGATTTATCCATGTTGATGTGTGCAACTGTAGTAATCAGTTTTCATTGCCGTATAGTTATCCATCGTATGAAAATTCCACAGGGTGTCTATTTCCTGTTGATGGACATGTGGGTTGTTTCCAGTTTTATGCTTTTGCAAATTATCTTGCGACGAATTTTCTCACTCATATCCCCCTATGCCCACATGCAAGAGTTTCTGTAGTTTCTCAGTTGAGGGCAATTTTACGCACTGCCCCCTCCGCCCCAACCAGGGTGACATTTGATAACGTCTGGAAACATTTTGGTTGTCATAACTGAGGGTGTGCTACTGGCATCTAGTGGGTGGAGGCCAAGGATACTGCTAAACATCCTACAATGCACAGGACAGTCCTCTACAACCCAGAATTGTCTTTCCAAAATGTCAACAGCTGAGTAACCCTGATCTAGAGTATAGGCCTAGGCATGAAATTTCTGGGTCGTAGGGTCTGCCCAAGTTCAACCTTACTGGTAACACCAATTATCTTTCAAAACAGTTGTACTAGTTCATACTCCCAACAGCAGAGGATGAGATTTCTATTGGCTCCACATTCTTGCCAACTCTTAGTATCATTACCTTCATTACTTCTTGCCTGAACTTTGCCCTAGTCTCCTAACCTTCTCCTACCTCCATGTCTTTCCCCACAGATACATGCTTCATATACTTGCTAAGTTAACCTTCCTAAAACCCAACTCTGGCCATGCCAAATTCCTGTAAGAAAATTTTGATGACTCTACTGCATACACAATAAACTTGGCATTTAAGACGCACACAAAAGGGCCCACTAGCTCTGTAGACCTAGTAATACCAACTTATTAGGTGGTATTCAAATAAGCCGTGCCCTTTCTCTGCTCTCTGCAGCATGTGTGTTGTTGAACACTTACCCTTTCTTAAGTCAGTTCTACATTCATTTCTAGGTCCATTAATTCAGCCAGTTATTAAATCTTTTAAATTTACTGAGTATTTGTCTTTCTCTGTCTCACTTGTTTCCCTTAACATAATACCCTGCAAGTCCATCCATGTTGCTGCCGATGGCAAAATTCTTTTTTTATGGCTGATTAGTATTCCTTTGTATATATACATCACATCTTCTTTGTCCATTCATCTGTTGACGGACACAGATTGCTTCCATACGCTGGCAATTATAAATGACCATGCTATGAACATTGGGGTGCATGCATCTTTTTGAATTCGTGTTTTTCTTTTTTACAGATATATGCTCAGGAGTGGAATTGCTGGGTCGTATGGTAGATCTATTTTTAGTTTTCTGAGAAATATCCATACTGTTTTCCACAGTGGCTGCACCAATTTACAGTCCCACCAACAGTGTAGGATGGTTGCCTTTTCTCCACGTCCTCTCCAAAATTTGTTACGTGTGTCCTTTTGTGAGGTGATGTCTCATTGTGGTTTTGATTTGCATTTCCCCGACGATTAGTGATGTTGAACATGTGTGCATGTGCCCATTGGCCATCTGCGTTTCCCCAGAGACAGGAGTGGAGACTTCATTATTAAGGCTACAAGAAGCCATCATGGGGGTCTAATCTGGGATGTAATTTGTGTTTTAGAAATGTCACTCTGAAAGCAATGTGAAGAAAGGTCAGCGAGGAGGAAGAATGGAGTGCTCATTATAGGAGTGATTTATGTGAGAGATGCTGAAGTTCTAGACTAAGGTAGGGGTATTGAAAGCACATGAAGAAGTGTGTAGAACTGAAAGGCAACAGTTGATTGGCTATGGGTGATAACTGGATGTGGAGATACGGAAGGTGTTGTAAGCGTAGAAGAATAAGCGGTGGTAGATGTATTGACAACTTAGTATGCCTGAGTGTGATCAGGAAAAGAAGGAAAAGAGGAGAAACCCCAGGGAATTCCCTGGTGGTCCAGTGGTTAGGACTCGACAGTGGCCCGTGGCCCGGGTTCGATCCCTGTTCTGGGAACTACGATCCCAGCAAGCTGCGCGGCACGGCCAGGAAAAAAAAAAAAAAAGAAACCCGAAACCAAATCAATGGTGACACGAGGGAGAGATAGAAGAGGGAGAGTGCAGATGGGCAAAAACCAGAGAGGCCAAGGAATAGGAGGGCTCAGTGAGATAAAAGAACACGTGTAGAGAGAGTAGAAGAATGAGAGAGCAGCATGGCTAGGCGCTTGCGGTCCAAGACTGGGATATTTTCATTTTAGAAGTGAGAGGTAGAGTAGTTTAGGGTAAAGAATAAACCAAAGTGTGTCCCCACCCCTCCCCGCCCATATACACTGCAGATGCTTGGACAAAATGATCGGAAATGACCTTTTCATTTTTGACAAGCAAGTATTGTCTCTACGAGGATGCCTGAGTGACCAGAGACAAGGGGTGCAGGATTAAGAGCAGTAGGGCTGGGCTCAGCTGACCCACTGCTGTTGTGATGGTTAGTTATAGAGGGATCCCCCACGTAAGTATGTGGCTTAGTTCTATGTGGATCCGCCCCGTAAGTGAGAAGAAAGCACTTACTGCAATAGAAGGAAAAAGAGGGGGAAAGGAGAGGGGAAACGAAGGTGTGAAGATGCTCTGCTGGTGAAGAGAAGGAAGGAAATTAAGAGAAACATTTAAAAAACGTGTGATTCTAAAATGGTTGAAAAGAAAAAGTGGGGTGCTTGAGAAGGGGTCGAGGTGGGGTAAAGAGTTCAGTTTTTAGCTGTACAAAACACTCAGCCACCCCAGGAAGTTCCATGCAACTAAAGCTTTGCAATATGCTGGGCACAAGCAGTCCCAGCTCTTCTCACCAAATACTGAAGGAAAGGGGAAGGGGGAGAATGTTTGTTTGAATATTCTAGTTGACCAAGAGTGAACCTGAAATCCATTTTGATTTCAACACTTTTAAATGGCATGCCTCACGAGGTCCAGCGCTGGTGAATATGACTGAGGTTTATCTGTTCATTGCCCATCTGGCTTATGTGCTCTGAAGAAGCCTCTTTCTGACCTTGCTTCATCAAGGTACCAAGATGGGAAGGACGAAGGGTAGTGAATGAGTGGAAGCATTTCCTCTTTCTCTGAGATATTTCTATTCTATGTGGCAATGTTCAGGGTAGCGGAAAGAAGAGAAGGCCTCTAGCAAAAATGTAAGGCTTTTTTCCCCCACATGCTGGGGCCAGAATGCTGGAGCATTACAGTGGCCTGCTCTCCAGGGGCTCACTGCCTTGAAGATCCGATACACTGACCGTTGCCTTCTTTTCCCCTTCAATGCTGTCAGCCAAGAACCCTCACTTCAACTGTGCATCCCTTAGCTATGGGAGGGGGGCTCCTGGAGCCCAATTTCTGTCCTGATGACGGGCCAGAGCCGGGCCACGACATGCACAGGTTGAACCTCCTCTATCCCTTCCAGAGGACAGGCGCTCTGGTTGACTGGAGGCCCGAGGGTCTGGGAATGACCACCAGTCAACTATGTCCTGATTCCTCAGAGGTGTCCAGATCTTTCAAACTGCAGATTCAGCCCGGGCGGTCAAATTACTCCTTTCACCACAAAAAGCAAACTCTTGGGCATACGCTGTTTCAAGTGAAAAGCACATTTTGCGTTTTTGCAGAGGGGAGGCGCAGGGCGGGGTGCCCCACGCCGCCGACCCCAGGCCCAGCTCTCCAGCTGCCAGGGAGCTGGAGCTGGGGCTGACCAAGGAATGACTGCGGACGCCAGAAGGAGCAGAGGGCTGGGCGGCGCACAGGCTGCGGTAGGAGGCGGGACCGCGCATCTCGTTCAATGGGTCCCGGCGCCTGCCGGATTGGCTAAGCTCGCTTGCCGTCGGGGTGGGCGGAGCCAGTTGTGCGCCGGGCTTGGGGCCCGCCCAGCGGCAGCCGGACGTGCTTCAGACCCCGCGCTCTGGGCAGCGGCTGGGTGCGTGGTCCGGTTGCTGCGTGGAGTGAAGCTGCTGGGCTGCTGCTCTTCTTGCCGCTCCCTGGCTCAGGGCCGCTGGTCGACCCCCACCCTCCCCACTCCCCTTGGCCTCGATGTTCTCACCTTACAGGTGGCTCTTGGCCGAAGCACGAGGTCCGCGCCCCGCTCCTCTTGGTTATCCCGCTCCCCCCCCCCCCCACCTCGTCTCTCTTCCTCCCGGTCCGCAGCGGTCTCCAGGGTTCTCCGACGGTCGGAGCTCTGGCGTCCCGACATGCGGCGGGCCGCTGTGCTCCTGCTGCTCATCAGGACCCGGCCCTTGGAGGGCGACGACCCGAAACCCAGCTGGAAATTCCGCTTTGATTTCTAACCTCTCCTCGTCTGATGTTCCTGACGTCGTTCTGGACTTCTTCGATTGGTAAGCGGGGTCGGCAGGCTGCCATGAGCTGGGAGGGCGGTGGGTGAGTGGGCGACCTCTTAGAAGGAGACGGCTGGAGCCGATGTGGGCCTGCGCTTTTGAACCGCTGCCCACGCGCGCTGCCTGCTGGCCAGTCCCTAGAGGAGTTGGTGGTGGGGATGGGGACGACCAGCTGCGATGGAGCCCCCTTGCTTCAGCCCCTCTGTTGCTGTGGTGCCTAATAGCGCTGAAGTGGCGGGGTTCGGGGAACTACCGCCCCAGGGTCCACCCCTCCATCTCCAGGGACTGAGTTCTCCTCAGCCAGGTATACTGGCCCCTGTGTGTGAGTGCGCGGGGAGGGGGTGATGGTGCGGTGAGGGCTAAAGGCAGTATTCTGTGCTGAGCTGACGGCTGGTAAAACTGGGAGGGCCTCGACCGGCCTAATCCCAGATTCCGCTCCCCACTCTGCTCCGCCAGATAGGGTCCTCTAGCAACAACGCTTCTTATTAAATGCACCAGATGCATTCCTGCTTATTATCCCTGAATAGTGTTTCCTTGTCAGCCAGCAGAACGATTCAAGCAAGCCAATCACATCCTTGCTTAGGAACCAGGGGGTACCTCACCCTCGTGATACTGCAAAGCCCGCTTCCCCCAGACCCTTCTGGTTCACGCTGTTCCAGAATGCAACCCCCATGTGTCCTGCATGGCCTGCGATGTCCTCCTCTCCTGGGCTGCCCAAGAGGTGGGTCACTGGGCCTCCGACCCTGTCCCCATAACCACCCAGAAGGTCTGGACCACTCATGATTAGATGGAGATAAAACCCACAGCTGTAAATTTGCACTGCTAGAAATCTAAAATATTCTGAGGGAATTTGTACAGAGAGAAAAGACAAAATAATAATAATTCCATGCAGCGCAAGTGGCAGCACCCTAGCAGAAGATGTTTTCAGTCCACCCACCTCTGGCTTGGGGGCCCAGCAATCTTCTGCTGTGCCACTCTGTTGCCTATGCCTGTGTTGCAGTGAAAATCCTGATCATCCTAATGATAGGGAAGAGCAACCATGGCACTTTTGTGACACGGTGATGAAATTAAACCCAACTTAAGCCAGAGTCCTTAAAACTTATTAAGCAACCATTGCCATAGGGGAGGCCCCTAACCCTAATGAAACTGATTTGATGCTGTCTGAAGGAAGAAATCTATAAATATGAGCAGATTAGAGAGGACACCCCCTCACACACACACACACAAAGTACATCCAGTGACAAACGAGCAAGCAAAAAGAATCAGAGAGAATGAAATTAGAAAACTTCAATACAGAGGGAGGCAACAATTAAATCGATACAAAGGTGCACAATTTAATCCAGTTGGAAATCTAGAATTTGCTAAAAGAATTTATACCTGGTAAGACCTTTGTCCTTGGCAGACATCTGTCTTCTCACTGTGTCCTCACATGGCCTTTTCTTTGTTCAGTGTGGGGAGACAGAGAGCTCTGTGGCATCTGTTCCTTTTCTTATAAGGATACCCCCCCTATTGGATTAGAGCTCCAAGCTTATGACCTCGTTTAACCTTGAAGGCCATATCTCCAAATATAGTCACATTGGGGGTTAGGGCTTCAACATACCAATTTGGGGGGAACAGAATTCAGTCCATAACATTTTTTTTTTTTTTTTACTTTTGGCTGTGTTGGGTCTTCGTTGCTGCACGCGGGCTTTCTCTAGTTGCGGCGAATGGGGGCTCCTCTTCGTTGAGGTACACGGGCTTCTCACCGTGGTGGCGTCTCTTGTTGTGGGGCATGGGCTCTAGGTGCGCGGGCTTCAGTAGTTGTGGCCCACGGGCTCAGTAGTTGTGGTTTGCGGGCTCTAGAACTCAGGCTCAGTAGTTGTGGCGCACAGGCTTGCTCCGCGGCACGTGGGATCTTCCCAGACCAGGGCTTGAACCCGTGTCCCCTGCATTGGCAGGCAGATTCTCAACCACTGCGCCACCAGGGAAGCCCTATATATTTTATATATAGTAGTTTATATCTGCTAATCACAAACTCCTAATTTATCCCTTCCCCACCCCCTTTCCCCTTTGGTAAACATAAGTTTGTTTTCTATGTCTGTGAGTCTGTTTCTGTTTTGTAAATATCAATAAGTTCATTTGTATCATTTTGTATTAGATTCCACATGTAAGTGATATCATATGATACTTGTTGTGGCTCACGGGCTCTAGAGCACGGGCTCAGTAGTTGTGGCGCACGGGCTTAGTTGTTCTGGATCTTCCCAGACCAGGGCTCGAACCCGTGTCCCCTGCGTTGGCAGGTGGATTCTTAACCACTGCGCCATCAGGGAAGCCCTCAGATGAATTCTTAAGAAGAATTCATTTATATGTCTTTTATATATATATGATATGTTCTTGATCCTTTCATCTGCCCAAAACACTTAGGTTGTCTCCATTCCTTGGCTATTGTGAATAATGCTGCAATGAGCATAAGAGAGCAGAGCAGAAATCACCTCCTTTGGATCTGTTTTCAGGAGTGGGATTGCTGGCTGATCTGCTAGTTCTATTTTCAATCTTTTGAGGAACCTCCATACCGTTGTCCATAGTGGCCGCACCATTTTACTTTCCCACCAACAGGGCACGAGGGTTCCCTTTTTACCACACTCTTGCCAACACTTGCTATCTCTTGTCCTTTTGAAAATAGCCATCCTAATAGGTGTGATGTCTTAATTACAGTTTGATTTGCATTTCCCTCAGGGTTAGTGATGTTGAACACATTTTCCTATACCTATTGGCCAGTTGTATGTCTTCTTTGGAAAAATGTATATTCAGACTGTGTACCCTTTTATTAATTATTTGTTGGTTTTGTGTTTGTTTTTTTGTTTTTTTTTTTGATGTTGAGTTGATTGAATTCCTTATATATTTTGCATATTATCCCCTCAACAGATAACATGATTTGCAAATGTTTTCTTCTGCTTCATAGGTCAGTTGCCTTTTCATTTTGTCGATTGTTTCCTTTGCTGTGCAGAAGCTTTTTAGTTTGATGTAGTCCACTTGTTTATTTTGTTTTTGTTGCCTTTGTTTTGGTGTCAGTTCAAAAAAAAATCATTGCCATAACCTATGTCAAGGAGCTTACCCCTGTGTTTTCCTCTAGGAGTTTTACAGATTCAGGCCTTACGTTTAAGTCTTTAATCCATTTGGAGTTCATTTTGGGGTATGGTGTAAGATAAGGGTCCAATATAGTATCTTTGCATGTGGATATCCAGTTTTCCCAGCACCATTTATTGAAGAGACTCTCCTGTCCTCGTTGTGTGTTCTTGTCAAATAGTTGAGCATATATGTGTGGGTTGATTTCTGGGCTCTATATTTTGTTCCATTGGTCTATGTCTATATCTGTTCTTATGCCAGTACCATGCTGTTTTGATTACTATACCTTTGTAAAATAATGAAATCAGGAAGCATGATGCCTCCAGGTTTAGGTTTGTTATTTGGGGGGTGGTTCATCAAAGGGTACAAATGATCAGTTATAAGATAAATACATTCTAGGGATCTAATGTACAGCATGCTGATATAATTTAAGATGTTGTGTGGTATGCTGGAGACTTGCTGAGACAGTAGATCTTAGTTTTATCCCACACACCACCCCCCAAAAACCTTTAGCTATGTGAGGTGATAGATGTATTAATCAGTTTCACTGTGGTAATCATTTAACAATGTATACATACATCAAGCATCACACTGTTCACCGTGAATATAGAAATTTTATTTGTAAATTATACTTCCATAAAGTTGGAGGGGATGGGAGGAATGTGTGTCCTGTTCACATGGAAAAAATTAATTACTCTAAACTGTCAGAGGTAAAGCACAGGATTTGGGTTACTAGAAGAATACATTTTAAGTCAACTGTCTTCAATAAACTCAATGAGCGAAAGGAAACAATGATCAAAGAACTAGGAAACAATGAGAAAGATGTATCACAAAGAGACAGATATTATAAATAGGGACAAAATAAAAGTTCTTCGGCTGCAAAGCACAGTAAGTGAAATGAAAAATTAATAAAAGATGTCCAACAGCAAATTTGACCAGGAGAAAAAGAATCAGCGAGTTTTAAAAGGTTAGTTGAACTATCCAGTCTCTGGAAAGGAAAAGAGGAGCAGAAAAGCAAAGAATGAAGAATAATGAGCAAAGCCTATGAGACTTATGTGCATCAGCAAGCTTATCAATGTACACATAATGACACTTGCAGAGGCAGAGGAGAGAGAGAAAGGGGCAGGAAATCATTGAAGAAATGATGCCTGAAAACCTCCAAACTCGGAGGAAAGACATGACTCTACACACCCAAGAAGTTCCACAAACTCCAAGCAGGATAAAATCAGAGATCCCCACCTAGGCACACCATGCTCAAATTATCAAAAGTCAAAGACAAAGAGTGAACCTTGAAAACAGCAATAGAAACAACTCCTCACCTACAAGTAATCCTCAGTAAGATTTGTGCCCATTTCTCTACAGAAACCATAGAGGACAGCTGGCATTGGAATGACATATTAAAAGCGTAGAACAAATGAACAAAAATACCCTTTCAACCAAGAATTCTATATGTGGGGAAAACGAAGGGGAGTTAAAGACATTCCAAGACAAACAAAAACTGAGAGAGTACATAGCTAGTAAGCTTGCCCTACAGAAAGTACTAAAAGGAGTCCTTCAGGCTGAATTGAAATAATGCTGGGCACCTATCTGAAGCAATATGAAGAAATAAACCACAAAGGCCAAGGTAACTACACAGGTAAACGCAAAAGCCAGTATTGCTGTACTTTTGGTTTGTATCTCCTCTTTTTGTTCTCATATATGATTGAAAATACAAATGTATAAAGCATTAACTATAAATCTCTGTTAATGGGCACCAAATATACAAACATGCCATGTGTCACCATAATTAAATAAAGAAATGTGGCAGAGCTGGGGAAAAGCAGAGTTTTTGAATACTATTGCAACTATCTCCGTATTAATACAAACTTGATTATTATAAAGTTAAGATATTAATTGTAACTCCCAGTGTAACCACCGACACTGCCCCCACAAAAAGCTCCAGCACTATAAAAAAACTAAAAAAGGTACAGAGAAAGGAGTGATAAAGAATCACTTTGTACACTAGAAAAATGAAATTAATAACAGCGAAATACAGTAATTGAGGGGTGAAGGAACAAAAAAAGGCTGACATGTGGAAAATAAATAGGAAAAGGTCAGGAAAAGTCTTTCCCTGTCAGTAATCAATACAATAACCATAGATAAAACTGTTCAACGAAAAGACAGCACAAGTGAGTGAACTTCAGGCAGTCACCTTAGCGCTGGATGCTCTGGCCAACAGTTAGCCCCGTCTGCACATTTTCATAGACAATCAGGCCATTGTCGTCGGTCTGGCTGTCTGGTCCGGCCCATGGCAGCAACGACGTTTCCTTGTGTAAAACTGTCCTGTCCCCTTTGGGGTAAAGAGCCCTGGGAATCTCTTGGCCCACTCCCAACTTATAAATCCAGGTCACACGTGTCTCTATATATACTAAAGCCACTATGCAGGGCTTTGCCAAGACCCTCCTTCTTGGCTTTGGAGTTCCGGGCCTTATTGATGGTGACCGAGGCATGCATTTTACTTCTCAGGATACACAACGCTGGGCTCTTGAACGGCATTCAGTGGACCTTTTGCCTCCCTACCCGGCCTTAGGCTGCAGGACTCAGAGTTCCAGAGTGGCTTACTTCCACAAGTTCAAATTCCATTACACGAAAATGGCACGTTTCAGTCGCCAGTCACACGCCAGAGGTGAATTGTAGTATAGCGTCTGACTGCGTCCTTTGATGTTTGACTGCTGAGGGCTTTTAAACGTCAAGCCTCCCTCTTCCCCAATGCCCCACACTCTCTCCTTTGGCGCGGTTGTAGGGTGGAGGGGAGGAGGAGTGGGCGTCAAACTACACTAGCTACTGCCAGCACAAGGGAACTGTCATGCTGGCCCCATCCACTAATCACAGTAGAACTCCCAAAGCAATTTCTTCCTTTCCTGACTCTCTCAAGTCTTTTTTGGAGCAGCTTGAAAAGGCTACCCTGCTCTCCCCCCAGAAGCCTCCTCATGTAAGGAATACACTTTGCATCGCGTCTCGGTAGTGTGTGTGTGTGTGTGTGTGTGTGTGTGTGTGTGTGTGTGTGTGTGTGTGTGTGTGTGTGTGTGTGGTGTCACCAGTCTTGATTGACCTTTGAACCCAACTTGGGGTAGGGGTCCATACTGACTCAGGGTGGCAACAACAGCTCTTCTCGCCAACCTTCCCAGGAGCGCAGTGCAGAATGTGTGCTTCCCATCCGTGAAACGTTAGGGTCTGTCAAATTAGATGTCCTGGATCCCAAGGCGGTGTGCTTACTGGAAGTAAGGGACATAGCTTATGTTCTCCTGAACGTGAAGTTACAGCTAACACCCACTCTTGCTTCTGTGCCCAGCGACAATAGTAAGTGGGATTAGCATAAAATAGTTGCCGATTTCTTCCTCGTTTTAAGCATTCGTTACCCTTGACCACTCGGCTAAGTGGGGCTGAGTACAACAAAAAGTCTCGGACTGTTGACCGAGAAATCATTCTAGGAAGCCTGTCCTGTTAACGTGTGCCATGCTGTATTAGTCTGCTCAGGCTGCCCTAATAAAATGCCATAGGCTGGGCGGCTTAAACAAGACATTGGTTTATTTCCTACAGTTCTGGAGGCTAGGAAGCCCAAGGTCAGGGTGCCAGCATGGTGGAGTTCTTGGTGAGGGCCCTCGTTTTGGCTTGAAGATAGCCGCCTTCTTCCTGTGGCTTCACGTTGGGGTGGTGGGCGGAGAGCACCATCTATGGTCTCTTCCTGTAAGGGCAGTGATCCCAACGTGTGGACTGCAGCCTCCTGACCTTACCGAAACTGAATGACCTACCAAAGACCCAGTCTCCAAATACCATCTCCTGGGGGCGGGGTGGGGTGGGGGACGGGCTTCATCGTATGAATTGGGGAGGCAGGGGATGTACACAATCCAGTGCAGAGCAGGTGCTCAGCCCAGTCTTTTTTTTTTTTTTTTTCAGCCCAGTCTTTAAAAGAAGTATCTCTCTCTGTCTCTGTCTCTGTCTCTGTCTCTGTGTCTCTCTCTTCCCTCTCTCTCTCTGTCTTCACTTCTTGGCGGCTGGAAGTGAATTGGGGAGCCCTGATGAAACACTGTCCGGCTCCTGTCTTTACTGCTTTCTCTCCACTCTCCATTCTCACTGCATCCATATCGACTTTGTATGTCCTTTTCTAAGTAGCTTTAACCGCATTAAAACCTCCAAATTCTCTTGCTCTCTCTTGTGGGAGGTTTTAAGCGTTGCTGAGATTTGATCTATACACCTTCTCTCTCTCTCTCGTTTTTGAACTAAGTGTGTCTCAGTCAGCGTGAGCTGCCCCAGGGTGGCAATTGGGGAACACATGCAGGTTCCCATACCCCAGGGCGCCGCCCTATAGGGACACTGTAGCTTTGCTCTTGCAGTGGTGGAATGAAAAGGAAGGGATTCCTGTGGGCTCACGGAGGCTCAGGGTGAGCTGGGCCTTTAAGGCTTCCAGGGAAGCTGAAGACCTTGGTCACTCATTGGACGGCGGTGCTGTCAATCCTTGGCTGCTGGCAAATGAGCTTAGAGCCGGCGCTGGAGGAAGTGGCCCTTGGTTGACCCTTCCAAGGTCCGCCTCCCGTCGCCAGCCAGTCAGGCTCTTTCCCGCCCTGTGCGCAGCGGCCTCGGCGCAGTCTCGGTGGGGCGCTCCACAGGCCGGCGGTCTGCCCTTCCCGTGGCGGGGCCCCCAGAGGCATCTTCGCAGACTCTTGTCCCCTGTGCAGCCGGCTTCTCTGCAGCCCCCACCCCGTGCCGGAGGCCCCGCTGCCAACAGCGTCCCCTCCCTCAGCGATACTCAGCCCGGCGGCCGCCATCTTCCCCGCGATCTTCACTGCAGCCCGATCCGTGTGTGGCGCGTCCGTCCTGCCATGTCTGCCACAGAGGAGCGAGGGCCGATCCCAGGTGGCCAGGCCGGAGCTGGTGGCGGGGCGGGTGGCGACCCCAGTCCCCTCGGGGTCCGCGCATCCCCTTCGGGAGGGATGGATGGAGCCGAGGGGGCCGCGGCCCTTCTGGCCTCCCTGGGGCTCTCCAGAGCCCTTCACGGGGAGGATGGTGGGCAGGAGGCCGCCCAGGCCGCAGTGGAAGAAGACTGGGATGTAGAGCTGGTTGAGGAGGAGGAGGAGGAGGAGGAGGAGGAGGAGGAGGAGGAGGAGGAGGTGGAGGAGGAGGAGGAGGAGGAGGAGACGGAGGAGGAGGAGGAGGAGGAGGAGGAAATTTTTGAATTAGAGATCGAGGACCAGGAGGAGGATGAGTACCAGTCAGAAGAGGGAGACGAAACTGAGGAAGAGGTCGAGGAGGAGGAAGAGACACAAGAGGAGGACGAGAATGGGCACGAGGGCGCGGGAGTGGTCGCGGGCCACGGGCCCCCCATGGCGCAGTTTCAGTCCCTGTTCCGGGATCCGGTCCATTGCCGTGTGCACCACAGCCACTACAACTACCGTGTCCTGGTCGGGCCCCACGCCGGCCGCGTGATGGTCAGGCGCCGCTCCCGACGGCTCTCGGACCCTGCAGAGGATGCCGCGCCTCCTCAGGAGCAGGAAGACCTGGGAGAGGCAGGTGAGGTCTGGCGGGGCGGGTACCAGGCAGAGGGCACCCCGCCCTGGGAGCCGCAGGAACCTGCAGAGGGGGCGGCATCCCAGAAGGCAGAGGAACCGGCGGCGGCGGCCGAGTTCTGGGCGGGCGAGGTCCTGGCTGATGCCTCCGAGTCCTGGGAGGCTGGGGCGTGTGGACCTGACGACGGGGCCGAGGCTGGCGAGGGGCGGCCCAGTCCCCAGGCCCTTGCAGCCCCTGCTGGGGCATCGGCCTGAAAGGCAGGCCGCGCTCAGCGCTGGCCTCTGGCGGTTAAGCAGCGGGTCAAAGCTCTCAAAAACCTTCAGGCACGATATGCACAAGTAGAAGCCCAATTCTCTAAAGACCTTTATGATCTTGAGAAAAAGTATGCTGCTCTCTACCAACCTAGGGGCGAACAAATGGCATGCCTCACTTTTGGTTGACGGGCTTCTAAAAATGTAAAGATTCTCAGTAGGATGACCTGACCTGAGAAAATGATGAAAGGTCACAGGGGCACTTTTCAGTGGTTGAGGAATCAGTGAGCTTCGCGGTAGAACTTGTCTTTAAATCGGGTGAACATTTTCCAGTGACGTTCTGGCAGAAACATACAAAAATGCTCTGAGAATCAAATGATTTCGATCCCTTCTCCAAAGGGCCAGAAATAATCAGCAGCACAGTGTGTGAGATCTACTGGAAGGAGGGGAAAAATGTTGTGAAAACTGTCAAGCAGCAGAACTGTGAGGCCCATGGAAGTGTTGTATCAACCAGTAGGAACATGGCCAGCTCTTCTTTATTTATTTATTTATTTATTTATTTATTTATTTATTTATGTTTTGACATATTTCTCTTCTCCAGAACCTCCTGAGGGCAGAGAACTAGATTCTGCTGCTGATTTTAAATCGGGAAATGTTTCCCACCACCTTGTGATGCCAAAGTCCGTATCATTCGACACTAAAGAAGAGAGTGCACATCAGTATGAAAATGCTGAGGAAGAGAAAGAGGATGGAAAGGAAAAAGCAGAAGAAGGACCCAAAGTGGGTACGGTCTCAGCAGAGGGCAGCTCTGGAGAATACAGGTATTATTGTATAGTGCAACCATTCCTGACATATACCTGTTACTAACAGCTTTATGTTTTGTTTTGTTTTGTTTACATACTTAATTTATTTTTGGTTTATTTTTTTAACATCTTTATTGGAGTATAATTGCTTTACAGTGGTGTGTTAGTTTCTGCTTTATAACAAAGTCAATCAGCTATACGTATACCTATATCCCCATATCTCCTCCCTCTTGCGTCTCCCTCCCATCCTCCCTATCCCACCCCTCTAGGTGGTCACAGAGCTCCGAGCTGATCTCCCTGTGCTATGCAGCTGCTTCCCACTAGCTATCTATCGTGTTTTAAATTTTTTTTGTAAAGTAAATAAGAAAAAATTGTTGAAATTTAGTTTTGGAAAAACAGTTTAATGTTACTAATGGACTTGTATTCTAGATGATATAGAAGGAAGTGTGTTCTGAAAAGTATTTCATTTGCAGCCGCAAGTCCTTTGTCCTGTAGCTTTAAGACTACTACAGATGGGAAATTTATCAGACCTGGAAATAGAGACCTATATGTTTTTAGAGGTCTAAAATATAGAGACCTATATTTTTAGAGAATGGTCACCAGAAGAAGCAGCTAAAGCGAGTAAGCTGTGCACTAGCGGTACCTTCATCCCCTGGCCACAGAAATGGAGTCTCTTGGAATAACAATGCCTTTGAGAAGGTGACTCCTTACAAAGTAGTAAAACGTTAAGGATTTCACATAAGACTGCATTTCATGAGTAGTTCACAAATATTAGTTCAATTTAGATTTTTTATTCAAAAGAAGAGAAAATTAGCCATAGTAAGATTATTGGCTATCCCTGAGTCGGTAATTCAATCTTAGTTTCTCCTTCCTCTACCCATTCATCTTTTCCTTTCTCTGTCTCATCTCTCTCTCTCTCTCAGTATCACGCTCTTTCTTTCTCCCTTTCTTAATGTTCACACCTGTGGATGTTTGATAACAGCCTCATTCTCATTTTACAGATACGGAAACTGAAGGTCTGGGATTATAAGGGATTTATGATTTGTGTAAGGAGCATAGGCTCTTAAGGTGGAAAGACATTTAAATGGCAGAGTGGCCTCTCAAGAAAAAAATCTAGCATTTATAGTGGTGGGCAAGAGAGAGATGAGGTTGGTGTGATGAAATGATGTGCACCCTGACAACCAAGGCTCTGGGTTACAAGAAGAAAACATCTTGTTCTCTCCTTGGAGAGCCAACAGATGTACATAGTATTGACTCATATTTAGAAAGTCCCTGCTGCATGTTATTGGTGTACAATTGTTAATTGACTCTTATCCCATCCTACAGTTGGAAGGCATAAAAAGAAGTGGACGGCGAAAGAAGAGATGAATTTGTTCTTCACGGATATTCTAGTTTTCATTAGCCCACAATGCAAATTTTGTTCCAAAGTTCAGCATCCCAAAATGATATTAAGTGACATCTGACTTTATTCTGACCTTTTACAGATAAATTTGATAGTATTGTTCACATTGAAAATAAAAGCTTGTTTGACATGAATAAGCTGCAGATTTTTTTTTTTAACCTAAATAACACTGACTCCAACGTATCTTTGTTCTATTTCTTTCGGCCCACCTTACTGTCATTGAAAGGGATTTCTTTCAACTATTTGGTAAGCCTGTTTCAAATCCTTTTATTGCAGCCTCAAATAAATTAAAATATTAGATTATAAACAAGTTGTGTGACGAGAGAGATGGTGGCCCAGCCTCTAGTACGTGTTATTGAAAGGACCTGACGGACGACCTAGCTTGCCTGGAGACCAGATGGCGCTATTGGCCTGCCATGGAGCAGCAGCAGCAGCAGCTGGGAACTTGTTTGAAATGCAAATTCTCAGACCCTGCTCCAGACCTACTGAATTGGATATTCTGAAGGTAGGCTGCTAGCCATCGGGTTTTACAAGTCCTCCAAGTGCTACTGAAGCACACTAAAGTTTGAGAACCACTGCTTTAGAGCAATGGGGGAAACGTTTAAGTACACCTACGGTAGGACCAGCCTTAATTCACTGACTTGGTACTGTTGCAGGTAAACTGAACAGGATGGTAAGATCTGGACTGAGGAAGACACTAGAATTCTCAGGGGCCTGAGACACAGAGAGCTCCCGGAGGGATGTGTTACTTTCCTAGGGTTACCGTAACAAATTACCACAAAGCAGGTGGCTTAAAACAACCGAAACTTATTCTCTGACAGTTCTGGAGGCCAGAAGTCTGAGGTCAAAGTGTCGGCAGGGTTGGTTCCTTCTGGAGGCTCGGAGGGAGAATCTGTTCCATGCCTCTCTCCTAGCTTCTGGTGGCTGCTGTCAATCCTTGGCATCACTCGGCTTGTAAACGCATGATTCCAATTTCTTTCTTCATCTTTACATAGTGTTTTCCCCTGTGTCTCTGTTTCTGTGTTCTTTCTCTTCTTATGAGGACGCCAGTCATACTGGATTAAGGGCCCGCCCTAATCCAGTGTGACCTCATCTGATCTTTATTACACCTGCAAATACCCGATTTCCAAATAAGGTCACATTTACAGGTTCCGCGGGTCAAGACTTCAACATATCTTTTGCGGGGACACAGTTCAGCTTATAACAAGGGGCAAGGATTCAGTAGTGGAAGGGAGAAAAAGATGAAGGAGAAACCTAGTTCCAAAAGGATAAAAGCATTATGATACCATGCACGTATGAAGTTTAAAGACATGCAAAAGTTATTAGATTGATTATAGATACATGTATTTGTAGTAAAAGGCATACATAGGAGTAATGCATACATATGTAGTATGCAGAAAGGTGTGTATGAGAACAATAAACTTATTTAAGACGGTGGTTAAATGTATGGAAAGAGAGGGAGAATTCAATTGGGGAGAGGTACACTGGGTTTCAATTTCATTTGTAAGCTTACGTTTCTTAAGACGGCTGATGGTTGCATGGGTGTAGCATTCTCTGTACCTTTGTCGAGGTCTGAAATATGTCCTAATTTAAAGAAAATTAAAGGAGGAAATGGGCCTAATATCTGGAACTTCTTTAAGGGAAAAAGGTGAAGTGGTACTTGAGCAGAGCAGAGGACCATAGAAGGGGAGAACCAGGGGTCTGAGGGTAGAAGGCCTTATTTCTATCTTTAGTTAAGGCTGCTTGAGAGCTTGCTAGTTAGCATCAATACCTTCTTCTATTTTCTATGCTAGTGCCTCACGTATCCTAGGGTAGATTAACATTATTTATTTACGTGTGTATCTCCCCAGCTGCCTAACGTGTGAGCTTCTGAATTGTTTGGAACTTAAAGGCTTTTATTTATTTCTCTCTCCTAAAGCACTGTGTTTCCTTCTTCGTAGATGCTTGATAAAGGTCTGTTAAAGTGAAGTTAGTGTAAGGTATCCGCAACCCTTTCCCCTGTCACTGGGGTTGACATTTAAAAATGCATTATCCTGTAGTAACACAGGGTATTCCTTATGGCTAGAACAACAACAGAAAGCGGCACAAGGCCTTTTGTCACCATTGTTTAATGAAGGAACAGTCCAAGTAGAAATTTATCCATGTAGGGTCCCTCGAAAGGCCTCAAATTGGTTTGCTTCTGTATGGTTCATGCCATGCCAGCAGGGTGTGTATGTGTGTATTTCTGTGTTAATACAGTTAATGTATTAACTATAGTTAATATTAAAGGCCTTTACCTGGGCTTAAGAATTTTCGGAGGTTCACTTTATTTATTTATTTATTTATTTATTTATTTATAATTATTTTTTGGCCACGTCGTGTGGCATGCAGGATATCAGATCCCCGACCAGGGTTCGAACCCGTGCCCCCTGCATTGGGAGCGCAGAGTCTTAAGCACTGGGCCGCCAGGGAAGTCCCGGGAGGTTCACTTTCGACAAACGCCTGCACACCTCTTTTTGAGATACGCCTTTTTTGGTGCATGCTGGGAGTCCGTGTCCCTGCCCCTTACCGAGCTCCAGTTCCCTAGGGCCCTGAATTTACTCCCCAGGTGGCCCCATGTCCCAAGCCCCAAGAGGCATGTGTGTTCCTCTTCACTGAGTCTGTGCTTCTGAGAGCTGAGTGGCACTGTCAGTGTTATACTCTCAGGACTGAGAGGTATCTACGAGGTGCTGGCTGTGTATACAGGGAACAGGACACGTGGGCTACGTTACCCACATGTATGCACCTGAAGCCTCTCATGTTGAGGGAGGAAGCTCAGGCTTGCTGCTCTGAGGGTCTGCTGTAGCTCTAACGTATCAGGCTTCTCTGAGTCTCTGAGAGACGGTCCTTAAATCAGGTCAGGGACGAATCCTGCATTTCCTGTTTCTCTGGGTGTTTGTGGGTTTTTCTGTGTCCACACGTATAAAAGATGTTCTCAGTGAGTCCCTCAACCTTGAAAACTTTGTGCTCCTTGTAGGAAAAGACCTGTCTTGTCCCTCTCTGCCTCGTCCAGGAAAGGTTAGGATGTTCTGATATTTTCCTTGCTTATGGCTCCATCATCTGAAAGGATTTGATCGAAAAAATCTCCTTTTATTCCACTACCTGAGAGGTGACCATTGGGAGAAAAACAGAGGGGTAGGGTGGGTGCCGGAGTTGGAAACAGTTTTCTGTACCAGTTAGGGATATTCTAATGACACTAAAGTTAATGATGAAGAATCACTTTTACTCTAAACCACCTATTTTCAGATGCTCATAACTCCAAGGAATACAAATGAGTACACGTTTACAAGTCTAACAGGGCAGGATTCTCAGACAATGGTGTTCTGGGAAATGTGGTATTATCAAGTCCTGTGAATCACATCATATAGTAGGATCTGTTTTGAGGCATAAAATGTACATTTCTTAGAAGTCTGAGCAATGAATTGTGTGTGTTTACAGATAAGGAATTGATATCATCACCAAATCTATGAAGAAAATGAGTTTAAAACGATTCTAAGAGGCACCTAAAAGTTGGCTCTTCCCTCTCTCTCTCTCTCTGTCTCTCTGTCTCATCCAATTAGTTATTTACTCTGCTGCCTTTCTCTCCATTTTCCTGCGTTATTTTAGACCGCATCACTTCCTGACAAATTATGAACTGGTTCATGTATACAGAAGATAATACAGCATATATGTAAGGTATATCATAATAATATAAAAACCTGTGTACCCACCACCAAGCTTGAGAACTAGAACACGGCTAATGCCTTGGAAGCCCACCTGTGCCCTTCCTGCGTCATCCCCTCATTCCTTCCCTGAGGTAACCACGATCCTGAACTTTGTTAATAATTCACTTATTTATACATTCACGGCAGAGGAATGTTCCTTTAAATAATGTTATTTCTTGTCCATTTTGGATTTTATGTGAATGTAATTATACTAGATGTATTACTTGCCTTACTCTTTCTCCCCCCCCCCCCAATTTTGTGTTTGTGAGATTTATCCATGTTGATGTGTGCAACTGTAGTAATCAGTTTTCATTGCCGTATAGTTATCCATCGTATGAAAATTCCACAGGGTGTCTATTTCCTGTTGATGGACATGTGGGTTGTTTCCAGTTTTATGCTTTTGCAAATTATCTTGCGACGAATTTTCTCACTCATATCCCCCTATGCCCACATGCAAGAGTTTCTGTAGTTTCTCAGTTGAGGGCAATTTTACGCACTGCCCCCTCCGCCCCAACCAGGGTGACATTTGATAACGTCTGGAAACATTTTGGTTGTCATAACTGAGGGTGTGCTACTGGCATCTAGTGGGTGGAGGCCAAGGATACTGCTAAACATCCTACAATGCACAGGACAGTCCTCTACAACCCAGAATTGTCTTTCCAAAATGTCAACAGCTGAGTAACCCTGATCTAGAGTATAGGCCTAGGCATGAAATTTCTGGGTCATAGGGTCTGCCCAAGTTCAACCTTACTGGTAACACCAATTATCTTTCAAAACAGTTGTACTAGTTCATACTCCCAACAGCAGAGGATGAGATTTCTATTGGCTCCACATTCTTGCCAACTCTTAGTATCATTACCTTCATTACTTCTTGCCTGAACTTTGCCCTAGTCTCCTAACCTTCTCCTACCTCCATGTCTTTCCCCACAGATACATGCTTCATATACTTGCTAAGTTAACCTTCCTAAAACCCAACTCTGGCCATGCCAAATTCCTGTAAGAAAATTTTGATGACTCTACTGCATACACAATAAACTTGGCATTTAAGACGCACACAAAAGGGCCCACTAGCTCTGTAGACCTAGTAATACCAACTTATTAGGTGGTATTCAAATAAGCCGTGCCCTTTCTCTGCTCTCTGCAGCATGTGTGTTGTTGAACACTTACCCTTTCTTAAGTCAGTTCTACATTCATTTCTAGGTCCATTAATTCAGCCAGTTATTAAATCTTTTAAATTTACTGAGTATTTGTCTTTCTCTGTCTCACTTGTTTCCCTTAACATAATACCCTGCAAGTCCATCCATGTTGCTGCCGATGGCAAAATTCTTTTTTTATGGCTGATTAGTATTCCTTTGTATATATACATCACATCTTCTTTGTCCATTCATCTGTTGACGGACACAGATTGCTTCCATACGCTGGCAATTATAAATGACCATGCTATGAACATTGGGGTGCATGCATCTTTTTGAATTCGTGTTTTTCTTTTTTACAGATATATGCTCAGGAGTGGAATTGCTGGGTCGTATGGTAGATCTATTTTTAGTTTTCTGAGAAATATCCATACTGTTTTCCACAGTGGCTGCACCAATTTACAGTCCCACCAACAGTGTAGGATGGTTGCCTTTTCTCCACGTCCTCTCCAAAATTTGTTACGTGTGTCCTTTTGTGAGGTGATGTCTCATTGTGGTTTTGATTTGCATTTCCCCGACGATTAGTGATGTTGAACATGTGTGCATGTGCCCATTGGCCATCTGCGTTTCCCCAGAGACAGGAGTGGAGACTTCATTATTAAGGCTACAAGAAGCCATCATGGGGGTCTAATCTGGGATGTAATTTGTGTTTTAGAAATGTCACTCTGAAAGCAATGTGAAGAAAGGTCAGCGAGGAGGAAGAATGGAGTGCTCATTATAGGAGTGATTTATGTGAGAGATGCTGAAGTTCTAGACTAAGGTAGGGGTATTGAAAGCACATGAAGAAGTGTGTAGAACTGAAAGGCAACAGTTGATTGGCTATGGGTGATAACTGGATGTGGAGATACGGAAGGTGTTGTAAGCGTAGAAGAATAAGCGGTGGTAGATGTATTGACAACTTAGTATGCCTGAGTGTGATCAGGAAAAGAAGGAAAAGAGGAGAAACCCCAGGGAATTCCCTGGTGGTCCAGTGGTTAGGACTCGACAGTGGCCCGTGGCCCGGGTTCGATCCCTGTTCTGGGAACTACGATCCCAGCAAGCTGCGCGGCACGGCCAGGAAAAAAAAAAAAAAAGAAACCCGAAACCAAATCAATGGTGACACGAGGGAGAGATAGAAGAGGGAGAGTGCAGATGGGCAAAAACCAGAGAGGCCAAGGAATAGGAGGGCTCAGTGAGATAAAAGAACACGTGTAGAGAGAGTAGAAGAATGAGAGAGCAGCATGGCTAGGCGCTTGCGGTCCAAGACTGGGATATTTTCATTTTAGAAGTGAGAGGTAGAGTAGTTTAGGGTAAAGAATAAACCAAAGTGTGTCCCCACCCCTCCCCGCCCATATACACTGCAGATGCTTGGACAAAATGATCGGAAATGACCTTTTCATTTTTGACAAGCAAGTATTGTCTCTACGAGGATGCCTGAGTGACCAGAGACAAGGGGTGCAGGATTAAGAGCAGTAGGGCTGGGCTCAGCTGACCCACTGCTGTTGTGATGGTTAGTTATAGAGGGATCCCCCACGTAAGTATGTGGCTTAGTTCTATGTGGATCCGCCCCGTAAGTGAGAAGAAAGCACTTACTGCAATAGAAGGAAAAAGAGGGGGAAAGGAGAGGGGAAACGAAGGTGTGAAGATGCTCTGCTGGTGAAGAGAAGGAAGGAAATTAAGAGAAACATTTAAAAAACGTGTGATTCTAAAATGGTTGAAAAGAAAAAGTGGGGTGCTTGAGAAGGGGTCGAGGTGGGGTAAAGAGTTCAGTTTTTAGCTGTACAAAACACTCAGCCACCCCAGGAAGTTCCATGCAACTAAAGCTTTGCAATATGCTGGGCACAAGCAGTCCCAGCTCTTCTCACCAAATACTGAAGGAAAGGGGAAGGGGGAGAATGTTTGTTTGAATATTCTAGTTGACCAAGAGTGAACCTGAAATCCATTTTGATTTCAACACTTTTAAATGGCATGCCTCACGAGGTCCAGCGCTGGTGAATATGACTGAGGTTTATCTGTTCATTGCCCATCTGGCTTATGTGCTCTGAAGAAGCCTCTTTCTGACCTTGCTTCATCAAGGTACCAAGATGGGAAGGACGAAGGGTAGTGAATGAGTGGAAGCATTTCCTCTTTCTCTGAGATATTTCTATTCTATGTGGCAATGTTCAGGGTAGCGGAAAGAAGAGAAGGCCTCTAGCAAAAATGTAAGGCTTTTTTCCCCCACATGCTGGGGCCAGAATGCTGGAGCATTACAGTGGCCTGCTCTCCAGGGGCTCACTGCCTTGAAGATCCGATACACTGACCGTTGCCTTCTTTTCCCCTTCAATGCTGTCAGCCAAGAACCCTCACTTCAACTGTGCATCCCTTAGCTATGGGAGGGGGGCTCCTGGAGCCCAATTTCTGTCCTGATGACGGGCCAGAGCCGGGCCACGACATGCACAGGTTGAACCTCCTCTATCCCTTCCAGAGGACAGGCGCTCTGGTTGACTGGAGGCCCGAGGGTCTGGGAATGACCACCAGTCAACTATGTCCTGATTCCTCAGAGGTGTCCAGATCTTTCAAACTGCAGATTCAGCCCGGGCGGTCAAATTACTCCTTTCACCACAAAAAGCAAACTCTTGGGCATACGCTGTTTCAAGTGAAAAGCACATTTTGCGTTTTTGCAGAGGGGAGGCGCAGGGCGGGGTGCCCCACGCCGCCGACCCCAGGCCCAGCTCTCCAGCTGCCAGGGAGCTGGAGCTGGGGCTGACCAAGGAATGACTGCGGACGCCAGAAGGAGCAGAGGGCTGGGCGGCGCACAGGCTGCGGTAGGAGGCGGGACCGCGCATCTCGTTCAATGGGTCCCGGCGCCTGCCGGATTGGCTAAGCTCGCTTGCCGTCGGGGTGGGCGGAGCCAGTTGTGCGCCGGGCTTGGGGCCCGCCCAGCGGCAGCCGGACGTGCTTCAGACCCCGCGCTCTGGGCAGCGGCTGGGTGCGTGGTCCGGTTGCTGCGTGGAGTGAAGCTGCTGGGCTGCTGCTCTTCTTGCCGCTCCCTGGCTCAGGGCCGCTGGTCGACCCCCACCCTCCCCACTCCCCTTGGCCTCGATGTTCTCACCTTACAGGTGGCTCTTGGCCGAAGCACGAGGTCCGCGCCCCGCTCCTCTTGGTTATCCCGCTCCCCCCCCCCCCACCTCGTCTCTCTTCCTCCCGGTCCGCAGCGGTCTCCAGGGTTCTCCGACGGTCGGAGCTCTGGCGTCCCGACATGCGGCGGGCCGCTGTGCTCCTGCTGCTCATCAGGACCCGGCCCTTGGAGGGCGACGACCCGAAACCCAGCTGGAAATTCCGCTTTGATTTCTAACCTCTCCTCGTCTGATGTTCCTGACGTCGTTCTGGACTTCTTCGATTGGTAAGCGGGGTCGGCAGGCTGCCATGAGCTGGGAGGGCGGTGGGTGAGTGGGCGACCTCTTAGAAGGAGACGGCTGGAGCCGATGTGGGCCTGCGCTTTTGAACCGCTGCCCACGCGCGCTGCCTGCTGGCCAGTCCCTAGAGGAGTTGGTGGTGGGGATGGGGACGACCAGCTGCGATGGAGCCCCCTTGCTTCAGCCCCTCTGTTGCTGTGGTGCCTAATAGCGCTGAAGTGGCGGGGTTCGGGGAACTACCGCCCCAGGGTCCACCCCTCCATCTCCAGGGACTGAGTTCTCCTCAGCCAGGTATACTGGCCCCTGTGTGTGAGTGCGCGGGGAGGGGGTGATGGTGCGGTGAGGGCTAAAGGCAGTATTCTGTGCTGAGCTGACGGCTGGTAAAACTGGGAGGGCCTCGACCGGCCTAATCCCAGATTCCGCTCCCCACTCTGCTCCGCCAGATAGGGTCCTCTAGCAACAACGCTTCTTATTAAATGCACCAGATGCATTCCTGCTTATTATCCCTGAATAGTGTTTCCTTGTCAGCCAGCAGAACGATTCAAGCAAGCCAATCACATCCTTGCTTAGGAACCAGGGGGTACCTCACCCTCGTGATACTGCAAAGCCCGCTTCCCCCAGACCCTTCTGGTTCACGCTGTTCCAGAATGCAACCCCCATGTGTCCTGCATGGCCTGCGATGTCCTCCTCTCCTGGGCTGCCCAAGAGGTGGGTCACTGGGCCTCCGACCCTGTCCCCATAACCACCCAGAAGGTCTGGACCACTCATGATTAGATGGAGATAAAACCCACAGCTGTAAATTTGCACTGCTAGAAATCTAAAATATTCTGAGGGAATTTGTACAGAGAGAAAAGACAAAATAATAATAATTCCATGCAGCGCAAGTGGCAGCACCCTAGCAGAAGATGTTTTCAGTCCACCCACCTCTGGCTTGGGGGCCCAGCAATCTTCTGCTGTGCCACTCTGTTGCCTATGCCTGTGTTGCAGTGAAAATCCTGATCATCCTAATGATAGGGAAGAGCAACCATGGCACTTTTGTGACACGGTGATGAAATTAAACCCAACTTAAGCCAGAGTCCTTAAAACTTATTAAGCAACCATTGCCATAGGGGAGGCCCCTAACCCTAATGAAACTGATTTGATGCTGTCTGAAGGAAGAAATCTATAAATATGAGCAGATTAGAGAGGACACCCCCTCACACACACACACACAAAGTACATCCAGTGACAAACGAGCAAGCAAAAAGAATCAGAGAGAATGAAATTAGAAAACTTCAATACAGAGGGAGGCAACAATTAAATCGATACAAAGGTGCACAATTTAATCCAGTTGGAAATCTAGAATTTGCTAAAAGAATTTATACCTGGTAAGACCTTTGTCCTTGGCAGACATCTGTCTTCTCACTGTGTCCTCACATGGCCTTTTCTTTGTTCAGTGTGGGGAGACAGAGAGCTCTGTGGCATCTGTTCCTTTTCTTATAAGGATACCCCCCCTATTGGATTAGAGCTCCAAGCTTATGACCTCGTTTAACCTTGAAGGCCATATCTCCAAATATAGTCACATTGGGGGTTAGGGCTTCAACATACCAATTTGGGGGGAACAGAATTCAGTCCATAACATTTTTTTTTTTTTTTTACTTTTGGCTGTGTTGGGTCTTCGTTGCTGCACGCGGGCTTTCTCTAGTTGCGGCGAATGGGGGCTCCTCTTCGTTGAGGTACACGGGCTTCTCACCGTGGTGGCGTCTCTTGTTGTGGGGCATGGGCTCTAGGTGCGCGGGCTTCAGTAGTTGTGGCCCACGGGCTCAGTAGTTGTGGTTTGCGGGCTCTAGAACTCAGGCTCAGTAGTTGTGGCGCACAGGCTTGCTCCGCGGCACGTGGGATCTTCCCAGACCAGGGCTTGAACCCGTGTCCCCTGCATTGGCAGGCAGATTCTCAACCACTGCGCCACCAGGGAAGCCCTATATATTTTATATATAGTAGTTTATATCTGCTAATCACAAACTCCTAATTTATCCCTTCCCCACCCCCTTTCCCCTTTGGTAAACATAAGTTTGTTTTCTATGTCTGTGAGTCTGTTTCTGTTTTGTAAATATCAATAAGTTCATTTGTATCATTTTGTATTAGATTCCACATGTAAGTGATATCATATGATACTTGTTGTGGCTCACGGGCTCTAGAGCACGGGCTCAGTAGTTGTGGCGCACGGGCTTAGTTGTTCTGGATCTTCCCAGACCAGGGCTCGAACCCGTGTCCCCTGCGTTGGCAGGTGGATTCTTAACCACTGCGCCATCAGGGAAGCCCTCAGATGAATTCTTAAGAAGAATTCATTTATATGTCTTTTATATATATATGATATGTTCTTGATCCTTTCATCTGCCCAAAACACTTAGGTTGTCTCCATTCCTTGGCTATTGTGAATAATGCTGCAATGAGCATAAGAGAGCAGAGCAGAAATCACCTCCTTTGGATCTGTTTTCAGGAGTGGGATTGCTGGCTGATCTGCTAGTTCTATTTTCAATCTTTTGAGGAACCTCCATACCGTTGTCCATAGTGGCCGCACCATTTTACTTTCCCACCAACAGGGCACGAGGGTTCCCTTTTTACCACACTCTTGCCAACACTTGCTATCTCTTGTCCTTTTGAAAATAGCCATCCTAATAGGTGTGATGTCTTAATTACAGTTTGATTTGCATTTCCCTCAGGGTTAGTGATGTTGAACACATTTTCCTATACCTATTGGCCAGTTGTATGTCTTCTTTGGAAAAATGTATATTCAGACTGTGTACCCTTTTATTAATTATTTGTTGGTTTTGTGTTTGTTTTTTTGTTTTTTTTTTTGATGTTGAGTTGATTGAATTCCTTATATATTTTGCATATTATCCCCTCAACAGATAACATGATTTGCAAATGTTTTCTTCTGCTTCATAGGTCAGTTGCCTTTTCATTTTGTCGATTGTTTCCTTTGCTGTGCAGAAGCTTTTTAGTTTGATGTAGTCCACTTGTTTATTTTGTTTTTGTTGCCTTTGTTTTGGTGTCAGTTCAAAAAAAAATCATTGCCATAACCTATGTCAAGGAGCTTACCCCTGTGTTTTCCTCTAGGAGTTTTACAGATTCAGGCCTTACGTTTAAGTCTTTAATCCATTTGGAGTTCATTTTGGGGTATGGTGTAAGATAAGGGTCCAATATAGTATCTTTGCATGTGGATATCCAGTTTTCCCAGCACCATTTATTGAAGAGACTCTCCTGTCCTCGTTGTGTGTTCTTGTCAAATAGTTGAGCATATATGTGTGGGTTGATTTCTGGGCTCTATATTTTGTTCCATTGGTCTATGTCTATATCTGTTCTTATGCCAGTACCATGCTGTTTTGATTACTATACCTTTGTAAAATAATGAAATCAGGAAGCATGATGCCTCCAGGTTTAGGTTTGTTATTTGGGGGGTGGTTCATCAAAGGGTACAAATGATCAGTTATAAGATAAATACATTCTAGGGATCTAATGTACAGCATGCTGATATAATTTAAGATGTTGTGTGGTATGCTGGAGACTTGCTGAGACAGTAGATCTTAGTTTTATCCCACACACCACCCCCCAAAAACCTTTAGCTATGTGAGGTGATAGATGTATTAATCAGTTTCACTGTGGTAATCATTTAACAATGTATACATACATCAAGCATCACACTGTTCACCGTGAATATAGAAATTTTATTTGTAAATTATACTTCCATAAAGTTGGAGGGGATGGGAGGAATGTGTGTCCTGTTCACATGGAAAAAATTAATTACTCTAAACTGTCAGAGGTAAAGCACAGGATTTGGGTTACTAGAAGAATACATTTTAAGTCAACTGTCTTCAATAAACTCAATGAGCGAAAGGAAACAATGATCAAAGAACTAGGAAACAATGAGAAAGATGTATCACAAAGAGACAGATATTATAAATAGGGACAAAATAAAAGTTCTTCGGCTGCAAAGCACAGTAAGTGAAATGAAAAATTAATAAAAGATGTCCAACAGCAAATTTGACCAGGAGAAAAAGAATCAGCGAGTTTTAAAAGGTTAGTTGAACTATCCAGTCTCTGGAAAGGAAAAGAGGAGCAGAAAAGCAAAGAATGAAGAATAATGAGCAAAGCCTATGAGACTTATGTGCATCAGCAAGCTTATCAATGTACACATAATGACACTTGCAGAGGCAGAGGAGAGAGAGAAAGGGGCAGGAAATCATTGAAGAAATGATGCCTGAAAACCTCCAAACTCGGAGGAAAGACATGACTCTACACACCCAAGAAGTTCCACAAACTCCAAGCAGGATAAAATCAGAGATCCCCACCTAGGCACACCATGCTCAAATTATCAAAAGTCAAAGACAAAGAGTGAACCTTGAAAACAGCAATAGAAACAACTCCTCACCTACAAGTATTCCTCAGTAAGATTTGTGCCCATTTCTCTACAGAAACCATAGAGGACAGCTGGCATTGGAATGACATATTAAAAGCGTAGAACAAATGAACAAAAATACCCTTTCAACCAAGAATTCTATATGTGGGGAAAACGAAGGGGAGTTAAAGACATTCCAAGACAAACAAAAACTGAGAGAGTACATAGCTAGTAAGCTTGCCCTACAGAAAGTACTAAAAGGAGTCCTTCAGGCTGAATTGAAATAATGCTGGGCACCTATCTGAAGCAATATGAAGAAATAAACCACAAAGGCCAAGGTAACTACACAGGTAAACGCAAAAGCCAGTATTGCTGTACTTTTGGTTTGTATCTCCTCTTTTTGTTCTCATATATGATTGAAAATACAAATGTATAAAGCATTAACTATAAATCTCTGTTAATGGGCACCAAATATACAAACATGCCATGTGTCACCATAATTAAATAAAGAAATGTGGCAGAGCTGGGGAAAAGCAGAGTTTTTGAATACTATTGCAACTATCTCCGTATTAATACAAACTTGATTATTATAAAGTTAAGATATTAATTGTAACTCCCAGTGTAACCACCGACACTGCCCCCACAAAAAGCTCCAGCACTATAAAAAAACTAAAAAAGGTACAGAGAAAGGAGTGATAAAGAATCACTTTGTACACTAGAAAAATGAAATTAATAACAGCGAAATACAGTAATTGAGGGGTGAAGGAACAAAAAAAGGCTGACATGTGGAAAATAAATAGGAAAAGGTCAGGAAAAGTCTTTCCCTGTCAGTAATCAATACAATAACCATAGATAAAACTGTTCAACGAAAAGACAGCACAAGTGAGTGAACTTCAGGCAGTCACCTTAGCGCTGGATGCTCTGGCCAACAGTTAGCCCCGTCTGCACATTTTCATAGACAATCAGGCCATTGTCGTCGGTCTGGCTGTCTGGTCCGGCCCATGGCAGCAACGACGTTTCCTTGTGTAAAACTGTCCTGTCCCCTTTGGGGTAAAGAGCCCTGGGAATCTCTTGGCCCACAGACTCCCAACTTATAAATCCAGGTCACACGTGTCTCTATATATACTAAAGCCACTATGCAGGGCTTTGCCAAGACCCTCCTTCTTGGCTTTGGAGTTCCGGGCCTTATTGATGGTGACCGAGGCATGCATTTTACTTCTCAGGATACACAACGCTGGGCTCTTGAACGGCATTCAGTGGACCTTTTGCCTCCCTACCCGGCCTTAGGCTGCAGGACTCAGAGTTCCAGAGTGGCTTACTTCCACAAGTTCAAATTCCATTACACGAAAATGGCACGTTTCAGTCGCCAGTCACACGCCAGAGGTGAATTGTAGTATAGCGTCTGACTGCGTCCTTTGATGTTTGACTGCTGAGGGCTTTTAAACGTCAAGCCTCCCTCTTCCCCAATGCCCCACACTCTCTCCTTTGGCGCGGTTGTAGGGTGGAGGGGAGGAGGAGTGGGCGTCAAACTACACTAGCTACTGCCAGCACAAGGGAACTGTCATGCTGGCCCCATCCACTAATCACAGTAGAACTCCCAAAGCAATTTCTTCCTTTCCTGACTCTCTCAAGTCTTTTTTGGAGCAGCTTGAAAAGGCTACCCTGCTCTCCCCCCAGAAGCCTCCTCATGTAAGGAATACACTTTGCATCGCGTCTCGGTAGTGTGTGTGTGTGTGTGTGTGTGTGTGTGTGTGTGTGTGTGTGGTGTCACCAGTCTTGATTGACCTTTGAACCCAACTTGGGGTAGGGGTCCATACTGACTCAGGGTGGCAACAACAGCTCTTCTCGCCAACCTTCCCAGGAGCGCAGTGCAGAATGTGTGCTTCCCATCCGTGAAACGTTAGGGTCTGTCAAATTAGATGTCCTGGATCCCAAGGCGGTGTGCTTACTGGAAGTAAGGGACATAGCTTATGTTCTCCTGAACGTGAAGTTACAGCTAACACCCACTCTTGCTTCTGTGCCCAGCGACAATAGTAAGTGGGATTAGCATAAAATAGTTGCCGATTTCTTCCTCGTTTTAAGCATTCGTTACCCTTGACCACTCGGCTAAGTGGGGCTGAGTACAACAAAAAGTCTCGGACTGTTGACCGAGAAATCATTCTAGGAAGCCTGTCCTGTTAACGTGTGCCATGCTGTATTAGTCTGCTCAGGCTGCCCTAATAAAATGCCATAGGCTGGGCGGCTTAAACAAGACATTGGTTTATTTCCTACAGTTCTGGAGGCTAGGAAGCCCAAGGTCAGGGTGCCAGCATGGTGGAGTTCTTGGTGAGGGCCCTCGTTTTGGCTTGAAGATAGCCGCCTTCTTCCTGTGGCTTCACGTTGGGGTGGTGGGCGGAGAGCACCATCTATGGTCTCTTCCTGTAAGGGCAGTGATCCCAACGTGTGGACCGCAGCCTCCTGACCTTACCGAAACTGAATGACCTACCAAAGACCCAGTCTCCAAATACCATCTCCTGGGGGCGGGGTGGGGTGGGGGACGGGCTTCATCGTATGAATTGGGGAGGCAGGGGATGTACACAATCCAGTGCAGAGCAGGTGCTCAGCCCAGTCTTTTTTTTTTTTTTTTTTCAGCCCAGTCTTTAAAAGAAGTATCTCTCTCTGTCTCTGTCTCTGTCTCTGTCTCTGTGTCTCTCTCTTCCCTCTCTCTCTCTGTCTTCACTTCTTGGCGGCTGGAAGTGAATTGGGGAGCCCTGATGAAACACTGTCCGGCTCCTGTCTTTACTGCTTTCTCTCCACTCTCCATTCTCACTGCATCCATATCGACTTTGTATGTCCTTTTCTAAGTAGCTTTAACCGCATTAAAACCTCCAAATTCTCTTGCTCTCTCTTGTGGGAGGTTTTAAGCGTTGCTGAGATTTGATCTATACACCTTCTCTCTCTCTCTCGTTTTTGAACTAAGTGTGTCTCAGTCAGCGTGAGCTGCCCCAGGGTGGCAATTGGGGAACACATGCAGGTTCCCATACCCCAGGGCGCCGCCCTATAGGGACACTGTAGCTTTGCTCTTGCAGTGGTGGAATGAAAAGGAAGGGATTCCTGTGGGCTCACGGAGGCTCAGGGTGAGCTGGGCCTTTAAGGCTTCCAGGGAAGCTGAAGACCTTGGTCACTCATTGGACGGCGGTGCTGTCAATCCTTGGCTGCTGGCAAATGAGCTTAGAGCCGGCGCTGGAGGAAGTGGCCCTTGGTTGACCCTTCCAAGGTCCGCCTCCCGTCGCCAGCCAGTCAGGCTCTTTCCCGCCCTGTGCGCAGCGGCCTCGGCGCAGTCTCGGTGGGGCGCTCCACAGGCCGGCGGTCTGCCCTTCCCGTGGCGGGGCCCCCAGAGGCATCTTCGCAGACTCTTGTCCCCTGTGCAGCCGGCTTCTCTGCAGCCCCCACCCCGTGCCGGAGGCCCCGCTGCCAACAGCGTCCCCTCCCTCAGCGATACTCAGCCCGGCGGCCGCCATCTTCCCCGCGATCTTCACTGCAGCCCGATCCGTGTGTGGCGCGTCCGTCCTGCCATGTCTGCCACAGAGGAGCGAGGGCCGATCCCAGGTGGCCAGGCCGGAGCTGGTGGCGGGGCGGGTGGCGACCCCAGTCCCCTCGGGGTCCGCGCATCCCCTTCGGGAGGGATGGATGGAGCCGAGGGGGCCGCGGCCCTTCTGGCCTCCCTGGGGCTCTCCAGAGCCCTTCACGGGGAGGATGGTGGGCAGGAGGCCGCCCAGGCCGCAGTGGAAGAAGACTGGGATGTAGAGCTGGTTGAGGAGGAGGAGGAGGAGGAGGAGGAGGAGGAGGAGGAGGAGGAGGAGGTGGAGAAGGAGGAGGAGGAGGAGGAGACGGAGGAGGAGGAGGAGGAGGAGGAGGAAATTTTTGAATTAGAGATCGAGGACCAGGAGGAGGATGAGTACCAGTCAGAAGAGGGAGACGAAACTGAGGAAGAGGTCGAGGAGGAGGAAGAGACACAAGAGGAGGACGAGAATGGGCACGAGGGCGCGGGAGTGGTCGCGGGCCACGGGCCCCCCATGGCGCAGTTTCAGTCCCTGTTCCGGGATCCGGTCCATTGCCGTGTGCACCACAGCCACTACAACTACCGTGTCCTGGTCGGGCCCCACGCCGGCCGCGTGATGGTCAGGCGCCGCTCCCGACGGCTCTCGGACCCTGCAGAGGATGCCGCGCCTCCTCAGGAGCAGGAAGACCTGGGAGAGGCAGGTGAGGTCTGGCGGGGCGGGTACCAGGCAGAGGGCACCCCGCCCTGGGAGCCGCAGGAACCTGCAGAGGGGGCGGCATCCCAGAAGGCAGAGGAACCGGCGGCGGCGGCCGAGTTCTGGGCGGGCGAGGTCCTGGCTGATGCCTCCGAGTCCTGGGAGGCTGGGGCGTGTGGACCTGACGACGGGGCCGAGGCTGGCGAGGGGCGGCCCAGTCCCCAGGCCCTTGCAGCCCCTGCTGGGGCATCGGCCTGAAAGGCAGGCCGCGCTCAGCGCTGGCCTCTGGCGGTTAAGCAGCGGGTCAAAGCTCTCAAAAACCTTCAGGCACGATATGCACAAGTAGAAGCCCAATTCTCTAAAGACCTTTATGATCTTGAGAAAAAGTATGCTGCTCTCTACCAACCTAGGGGCGAACAAATGGCATGCCTCACTTTTGGTTGACGGGCTTCTAAAAATGTAAAGATTCTCAGTAGGATGACCTGAGAAAATGATGAAAGGTCACAGGGGCACTTTTCAGTGGTTGAGGAATCAGTGAGCTTCGCGGTAGAACTTGTCTTTAAATCGGGTGAACATTTTCCAGTGACGTTCTGGCAGAAACATACAAAAATGCTCTGAGAATCAAATGATTTCGATCCCTTCTCCAAAGGGCCAGAAATAATCAGCAGCACAGTGTGTGAGATCTACTGGAAGGAGGGGAAAAATGTTGTGAAAACTGTCAAGCAGCAGAACTGTGAGGCCCATGGAAGTGTTGTATCAACCAGTAGGAACATGGCCAGCTCTTCTTTTTATTTATTTATTTATTTATTTATTTATTTATTTATTTATTTATGTTTTGACATATTTCTCTTCTCCAGAACCTCCTGAGGGCAGAGAACTAGATTCTGCTGCTGATTTTAAATCGGGAAATGTTTCCCACCACCTTGTGATGCCAAAGTCCGTATCATTCGACACTAAAGAAGAGAGTGCACATCAGTATGAAAATGCTGAGGAAGAGAAAGAGGATGGAAAGGAAAAAGCAGAAGAAGGACCCAAAGTGGGTACGGTCTCAGCAGAGGGCAGCTCTGGAGAATACAGGTATTATTGTATAGTGCAACCATTCCTGACATATACCTGTTACTAACAGCTTTATGTTTTGTTTTGTTTTGTTTACATACTTAATTTATTTTTGGTTTATTTTTTTAACATCTTTATTGGAGTATAATTGCTTTACAGTGGTGTGTTAGTTTCTGCTTTATAACAAAGTCAATCAGCTATACGTATACCTATATCCCCATATCTCCTCCCTCTTGCGTCTCCCTCCCATCCTCCCTATCCCACCCCTCTAGGTGGTCACAGAGCTCCGAGCTGATCTCCCTGTGCTATGCAGCTGCTTCCCACTAGCTATCTATCGTGTTTTAAATTTTTTTTGTAAAGTAAATAAGAAAAAATTGTTGAAATTTAGTTTTGGAAAAACAGTTTAATGTTACTAATGGACTTGTATTCTAGATGATATAGAAGGAAGTGTGTTCTGAAAAGTATTTCATTTGCAGCCGCAAGTCCTTTGTCCTGTAGCTTTAAGACTACTACAGATGGGAAATTTATCAGACCTGGAAATAGAGACCTATATGTTTTTAGAGGTCTAAAATATAGAGACCTATATTTTTAGAGAATGGTCACCAGAAGAAGCAGCTAAAGCGAGTAAGCTGTGCACTAGCGGTACCTTCATCCCCTGGCCACAGAAATGGAGTCTCTTGGAATAACAATGCCTTTGAGAAGGTGACTCCTTACAAAGTAGTAAAACGTTAAGGATTTCACATAAGACTGCATTTCATGAGTAGTTCACAAATATTAGTTCAATTTAGATTTTTTATTCAAAAGAAGAGAAAATTAGCCATAGTAAGATTATTGGCTATCCCTGAGTCGGTAATTCAATCTTAGTTTCTCCTTCCTCTACCCATTCATCTTTTCCTTTCTCTGTCTCATCTCTCTCTCTCTCTCAGTATCACGCTCTTTCTTTCTCCCTTTCTTAATGTTCACACCTGTGGATGTTTGATAACAGCCTCATTCTCATTTTACAGATACGGAAACTGAAGGTCTGGGATTATAAGGGATTTATGATTTGTGTAAGGAGCATAGGCTCTTAAGGTGGAAAGACATTTAAATGGCAGAGTGGCCTCTCAAGAAAAAAATCTAGCATTTATAGTGGTGGGCAAGAGAGAGATGAGGTTGGTGTGATGAAATGATGTGCACCCTGACAACCAAGGCTCTGGGTTACAAGAAGAAAACATCTTGTTCTCTCCTTGGAGAGCCAACAGATGTACATAGTATTGACTCATATTTAGAAAGTCCCTGCTGCATGTTATTGGTGTACAATTGTTAATTGACTCTTATCCCATCCTACAGTTGGAAGGCATAAAAAGAAGTGGACGGCGAAAGAAGAGATGAATTTGTTCTTCACGGATATTCTAGTTTTCATTAGCCCACAATGCAAATTTTGTTCCAAAGTTCAGCATCCCAAAATGATATTAAGTGACATCTGACTTTATTCTGACCTTTTACAGATAAATTTGATAGTATTGTTCACATTGAAAATAAAAGCTTGTTTGACATGAATAAGCTGCAGATTTTTTTTTTTAACCTAAATAACACTGACTCCAACGTATCTTTGTTCTATTTCTTTCGGCCCACCTTACTGTCATTGAAAGGGATTTCTTTCAACTATTTGGTAAGCCTGTTTCAAATCCTTTTATTGCAGCCTCAAATAAATTAAAATATTAGATTATAAACAAGTTGTGTGACGAGAGAGATGGTGGCCCAGCCTCTAGTACGTGTTATTGAAAGGACCTGACGGACGACCTAGCTTGCCTGGAGACCAGATGGCGCTATTGGCCTGCCATGGAGCAGCAGCAGCAGCAGCTGGGAACTTGTTTGAAATGCAAATTCTCAGACCCTGCTCCAGACCTACTGAATTGGATATTCTGAAGGTAGGCTGCTAGCCATCGGGTTTTACAAGTCCTCCAAGTGCTACTGAAGCACACTAAAGTTTGAGAACCACTGCTTTAGAGCAATGGGGGAAACGTTTAAGTACACCTACGGTAGGACCAGCCTTAATTCACTGACTTGGTACTGTTGCAGGTAAACTGAACAGGATGGTAAGATCTGGACTGAGGAAGACACTAGAATTCTCAGGGGCCTGAGACACAGAGAGCTCCCGGAGGGATGTGTTACTTTCCTAGGGTTACCGTAACAAATTACCACAAAGCAGGTGGCTTAAAACAACCGAAACTTATTCTCTGACAGTTCTGGAGGCCAGAAGTCTGAGGTCAAAGTGTCGGCAGGGTTGGTTCCTTCTGGAGGCTCGGAGGGAGAATCTGTTCCATGCCTCTCTCCTAGCTTCTGGTGGCTGCTGTCAATCCTTGGCATCACTCGGCTTGTAAACGCATGATTCCAATTTCTTTCTTCATCTTTACATAGTGTTTTCCCCTGTGTCTCTGTTTCTGTGTTCTTTCTCTTCTTATGAGGACGCCAGTCATACTGGATTAAGGGCCCGCCCTAATCCAGTGTGACCTCATCTGATCTTTATTACACCTGCAAATACCCGATTTCCAAATAAGGTCACATTTACAGGTTCCGCGGGTCAAGACTTCAACATATCTTTTGCGGGGACACAGTTCAGCTTATAACAAGGGGCAAGGATTCAGTAGTGGAAGGGAGAAAAAGATGAAGGAGAAACCTAGTTCCAAAAGGATAAAAGCATTATGATACCATGCACGTATGAAGTTTAAAGACATGCAAAAGTTATTAGATTGATTATAGATACATGTATTTGTAGTAAAAGGCATACATAGGAGTAATGCATACATATGTAGTATGCAGAAAGGTGTGTATGAGAACAATAAACTTATTTAAGACGGTGGTTAAATGTATGGAAAGAGAGGGAGAATTCAATTGGGGAGAGGTACACTGGGTTTCAATTTCATTTGTAAGCTTACGTTTCTTAAGACGGCTGATGGTTGCATGGGTGTAGCATTCTCTGTACCTTTGTCGAGGTCTGAAATATGTCCTAATTTAAAGAAAATTAAAGGAGGAAATGGGCCTAATATCTGGAACTTCTTTAAGGGAAAAAGGTGAAGTGGTACTTGAGCAGAGCAGAGGACCATAGAAGGGGAGAACCAGGGGTCTGAGGGTAGAAGGCCTTATTTCTATCTTTAGTTAAGGCTGCTTGAGAGCTTGCTAGTTAGCATCAATACCTTCTTCTATTTTCTATGCTAGTGCCTCACGTATCCTAGGGTAGATTAACATTATTTATTTACGTGTGTATCTCCCCAGCTGCCTAACGTGTGAGCTTCTGAATTGTTTGGAACTTAAAGGCTTTTATTTATTTCTCTCTCCTAAAGCACTGTGTTTCCTTCTTCGTAGATGCTTGATAAAGGTCTGTTAAAGTGAAGTTAGTGTAAGGTATCCGCAACCCTTTCCCCTGTCACTGGGGTTGACATTTAAAAATGCATTATCCTGTAGTAACACAGGGTATTCCTTATGGCTAGAACAACAACAGAAAGCGGCACAAGGCCTTTTGTCACCATTGTTTAATGAAGGAACAGTCCAAGTAGAAATTTATCCATGTAGGGTCCCTCGAAAGGCCTCAAATTGGTTTGCTTCTGTATGGTTCATGCCATGCCAGCAGGGTGTGTATGTGTGTATTTCTGTGTTAATACAGTTAATGTATTAACTATAGTTAATATTAAAGGCCTTTACCTGGGCTTAAGAATTTTCGGAGGTTCACTTTATTTATTTATTTATTTATTTATTTATTTATTTATTTATAATTATTTTTTGGCCACGTCGTGTGGCATGCAGGATATCAGATCCCCGACCAGGGTTCGAACCCGTGCCCCCTGCATTGGGAGCGCAGAGTCTTAAGCACTGGGCCGCCAGGGAAGTCCCGGGAGGTTCACTTTCGACAAACGCCTGCACACCTCTTTTTGAGATACGCCTTTTTTGGTGCATGCTGGGAGTCCGTGTCCCTGCCCCTTACCGAGCTCCAGTTCCCTAGGGCCCTGAATTTACTCCCCAGGTGGCCCCATGTCCCAAGCCCCAAGAGGCATGTGTGTTCCTCTTCACTGAGTCTGTGCTTCTGAGAGCTGAGTGGCACTGTCAGTGTTATACTCTCAGGACTGAGAGGTATCTACGAGGTGCTGGCTGTGTATACAGGGAACAGGACACGTGGGCTACGTTACCCACATGTATGCACCTGAAGCCTCTCATGTTGAGGGAGGAAGCTCAGGCTTGCTGCTCTGAGGGTCTGCTGTAGCTCTAACGTATCAGGCTTCTCTGAGTCTCTGAGAGACGGTCCTTAAATCAGGTCAGGGACGAATCCTGCATTTCCTGTTTCTCTGGGTGTTTGTGGGTTTTTCTGTGTCCACACGTATAAAAGATGTTCTCAGTGAGTCCCTCAACCTTGAAAACTTTGTGCTCCTTGTAGGAAAAGACCTGTCTTGTCCCTCTCTGCCTCGTCCAGGAAAGGTTAGGATGTTCTGATATTTTCCTTGCTTATGGCTCCATCATCTGAAAGGATTTGATCGAAAAAATCTCCTTTTATTCCACTACCTGAGAGGTGACCATTGGGAGAAAAACAGAGGGGTAGGGTGGGTGCCGGAGTTGGAAACAGTTTTCTGTACCAGTTAGGGATATTCTAATGACACTAAAGTTAATGATGAAGAATCACTTTTACTCTAAACCACCTATTTTCAGATGCTCATAACTCCAAGGAATACAAATGAGTACACGTTTACAAGTCTAACAGGGCAGGATTCTCAGACAATGGTGTTCTGGGAAATGTGGTATTATCAAGTCCTGTGAATCACATCATATAGTAGGATCTGTTTTGAGGCATAAAATGTACATTTCTTAGAAGTCTGAGCAATGAATTGTGTGTGTTTACAGATAAGGAATTGATATCATCACCAAATCTATGAAGAAAATGAGTTTAAAACGATTCTAAGAGGCACCTAAAAGTTGGCTCTTCCCTCTCTCTCTCTCTCTGTCTCTCTGTCTCATCCAATTAGTTATTTACTCTGCTGCCTTTCTCTCCATTTTCCTGCGTTATTTTAGACCGCATCACTTCCTGACAAATTATGAACTGGTTCATGTATACAGAAGATAATACAGCATATATGTAAGGTATATCATAATAATATAAAAACCTGTGTACCCACCACCAAGCTTGAGAACTAGAACACGGCTAATGCCTTGGAAGCCCACCTGTGCCCTTCCTGCGTCATCCCCTCATTCCTTCCCTGAGGTAACCACGATCCTGAACTTTGTTAATAATTCACTTATTTATACATTCACGGCAGAGGAATGTTCCTTTAAATAATGTTATTTCTTGTCCATTTTGGATTTTATGTGAATGTAATTATACTAGATGTATTACTTGCCTTACTCTTTCTCCCCCCCCCCCAATTTTGTGTTTGTGAGATTTATCCATGTTGATGTGTGCAACTGTAGTAATCAGTTTTCATTGCCGTATAGTTATCCATCGTATGAAAATTCCACAGGGTGTCTATTTCCTGTTGATGGACATGTGGGTTGTTTCCAGTTTTATGCTTTTGCAAATTATCTTGCGACGAATTTTCTCACTCATATCCCCCTATGCCCACATGCAAGAGTTTCTGTAGTTTCTCAGTTGAGGGCAATTTTACGCACTGCCCCCTCCGCCCCAACCAGGGTGACATTTGATAACGTCTGGAAACATTTTGGTTGTCATAACTGAGGGTGTGCTACTGGCATCTAGTGGGTGGAGGCCAAGGATACTGCTAAACATCCTACAATGCACAGGACAGTCCTCTACAACCCAGAATTGTCTTTCCAAAATGTCAACAGCTGAGTAACCCTGATCTAGAGTATAGGCCTAGGCATGAAATTTCTGGGTCGTAGGGTCTGCCCAAGTTCAACCTTACTGGTAACACCAATTATCTTTCAAAACAGTTGTACTAGTTCATACTCCCAACAGCAGAGGATGAGATTTCTATTGGCTCCACATTCTTGCCAACTCTTAGTATCATTACCTTCATTACTTCTTGCCTGAACTTTGCCCTAGTCTCCTAACCTTCTCCTACCTCCATGTCTTTCCCCACAGATACATGCTTCATATACTTGCTAAGTTAACCTTCCTAAAACCCAACTCTGGCCATGCCAAATTCCTGTAAGAAAATTTTGATGACTCTACTGCATACACAATAAACTTGGCATTTAAGACGCACACAAAAGGGCCCACTAGCTCTGTAGACCTAGTAATACCAACTTATTAGGTGGTATTCAAATAAGCCGTGCCCTTTCTCTGCTCTCTGCAGCATGTGTGTTGTTGAACACTTACCCTTTCTTAAGTCAGTTCTACATTCATTTCTAGGTCCATTAATTCAGCCAGTTATTAAATCTTTTAAATTTACTGAGTATTTGTCTTTCTCTGTCTCACTTGTTTCCCTTAACATAATACCCTGCAAGTCCATCCATGTTGCTGCCGATGGCAAAATTCTTTTTTTATGGCTGATTAGTATTCCTTTGTATATATACATCACATCTTCTTTGTCCATTCATCTGTTGACGGACACAGATTGCTTCCATACGCTGGCAATTATAAATGACCATGCTATGAACATTGGGGTGCATGCATCTTTTTGAATTCGTGTTTTTCTTTTTTACAGATATATGCTCAGGAGTGGAATTGCTGGGTCGTATGGTAGATCTATTTTTAGTTTTCTGAGAAATATCCATACTGTTTTCCACAGTGGCTGCACCAATTTACAGTCCCACCAACAGTGTAGGATGGTTGCCTTTTCTCCACGTCCTCTCCAAAATTTGTTACGTGTGTCCTTTTGTGAGGTGATGTCTCATTGTGGTTTTGATTTGCATTTCCCCGACGATTAGTGATGTTGAACATGTGTGCATGTGCCCATTGGCCATCTGCGTTTCCCCAGAGACAGGAGTGGAGACTTCATTATTAAGGCTACAAGAAGCCATCATGGGGGTCTAATCTGGGATGTAATTTGTGTTTTAGAAATGTCACTCTGAAAGCAATGTGAAGAAAGGTCAGCGAGGAGGAAGAATGGAGTGCTCATTATAGGAGTGATTTATGTGAGAGATGCTGAAGTTCTAGACTAAGGTAGGGGTATTGAAAGCACATGAAGAAGTGTGTAGAACTGAAAGGCAACAGTTGATTGGCTATGGGTGATAACTGGATGTGGAGATACGGAAGGTGTTGTAAGCGTAGAAGAATAAGCGGTGGTAGATGTATTGACAACTTAGTATGCCTGAGTGTGATCAGGAAAAGAAGGAAAAGAGGAGAAACCCCAGGGAATTCCCTGGTGGTCCAGTGGTTAGGACTCGACAGTGGCCCGTGGCCCGGGTTCGATCCCTGTTCTGGGAACTACGATCCCAGCAAGCTGCGCGGCACGGCCAGGAAAAAAAAAAAAAAAGAAACCCGAAACCAAATCAATGGTGACACGAGGGAGAGATAGAAGAGGGAGAGTGCAGATGGGCAAAAACCAGAGAGGCCAAGGAATAGGAGGGCTCAGTGAGATAAAAGAACACGTGTAGAGAGAGTAGAAGAATGAGAGAGCAGCATGGCTAGGCGCTTGCGGTCCAAGACTGGGATATTTTCATTTTAGAAGTGAGAGGTAGAGTAGTTTAGGGTAAAGAATAAACCAAAGTGTGTCCCCACCCCTCCCCGCCCATATACACTGCAGATGCTTGGACAAAATGATCGGAAATGACCTTTTCATTTTTGACAAGCAAGTATTGTCTCTACGAGGATGCCTGAGTGACCAGAGACAAGGGGTGCAGGATTAAGAGCAGTAGGGCTGGGCTCAGCTGACCCACTGCTGTTGTGATGGTTAGTTATAGAGGGATCCCCCACGTAAGTATGTGGCTTAGTTCTATGTGGATCCGCCCCGTAAGTGAGAAGAAAGCACTTACTGCAATAGAAGGAAAAAGAGGGGGAAAGGAGAGGGGAAACGAAGGTGTGAAGATGCTCTGCTGGTGAAGAGAAGGAAGGAAATTAAGAGAAACATTTAAAAAACGTGTGATTCTAAAATGGTTGAAAAGAAAAAGTGGGGTGCTTGAGAAGGGGTCGAGGTGGGGTAAAGAGTTCAGTTTTTAGCTGTACAAAACACTCAGCCACCCCAGGAAGTTCCATGCAACTAAAGCTTTGCAATATGCTGGGCACAAGCAGTCCCAGCTCTTCTCACCAAATACTGAAGGAAAGGGGAAGGGGGAGAATGTTTGTTTGAATATTCTAGTTGACCAAGAGTGAACCTGAAATCCATTTTGATTTCAACACTTTTAAATGGCATGCCTCACGAGGTCCAGCGCTGGTGAATATGACTGAGGTTTATCTGTTCATTGCCCATCTGGCTTATGTGCTCTGAAGAAGCCTCTTTCTGACCTTGCTTCATCAAGGTACCAAGATGGGAAGGACGAAGGGTAGTGAATGAGTGGAAGCATTTCCTCTTTCTCTGAGATATTTCTATTCTATGTGGCAATGTTCAGGGTAGCGGAAAGAAGAGAAGGCCTCTAGCAAAAATGTAAGGCTTTTTTCCCCCACATGCTGGGGCCAGAATGCTGGAGCATTACAGTGGCCTGCTCTCCAGGGGCTCACTGCCTTGAAGATCCGATACACTGACCGTTGCCTTCTTTTCCCCTTCAATGCTGTCAGCCAAGAACCCTCACTTCAACTGTGCATCCCTTAGCTATGGGAGGGGGGCTCCTGGAGCCCAATTTCTGTCCTGATGACGGGCCAGAGCCGGGCCACGACATGCACAGGTTGAACCTCCTCTATCCCTTCCAGAGGACAGGCGCTCTGGTTGACTGGAGGCCCGAGGGTCTGGGAATGACCACCAGTCAACTATGTCCTGATTCCTCAGAGGTGTCCAGATCTTTCAAACTGCAGATTCAGCCCGGGCGGTCAAATTACTCCTTTCACCACAAAAAGCAAACTCTTGGGCATACGCTGTTTCAAGTGAAAAGCACATTTTGCGTTTTTGCAGAGGGGAGGCGCAGGGCGGGGTGCCCCACGCCGCCGACCCCAGGCCCAGCTCTCCAGCTGCCAGGGAGCTGGAGCTGGGGCTGACCAAGGAATGACTGCGGACGCCAGAAGGAGCAGAGGGCTGGGCGGCGCACAGGCTGCGGTAGGAGGCGGGACCGCGCATCTCGTTCAATGGGTCCCGGCGCCTGCCGGATTGGCTAAGCTCGCTTGCCGTCGGGGTGGGCGGAGCCAGTTGTGCGCCGGGCTTGGGGCCCGCCCAGCGGCAGCCGGACGTGCTTCAGACCCCGCGCTCTGGGCAGCGGCTGGGTGCGTGGTCCGGTTGCTGCGTGGAGTGAAGCTGCTGGGCTGCTGCTCTTCTTGCCGCTCCCTGGCTCAGGGCCGCTGGTCGACCCCCACCCTCCCCACTCCCCTTGGCCTCGATGTTCTCACCTTACAGGTGGCTCTTGGCCGAAGCACGAGGTCCGCGCCCCGCTCCTCTTGGTTATCCCGCTCCCCCCCCCCCCCACCTCGTCTCTCTTCCTCCCGGTCCGCAGCGGTCTCCAGGGTTCTCCGACGGTCGGAGCTCTGGCGTCCCGACATGCGGCGGGCCGCTGTGCTCCTGCTGCTCATCAGGACCCGGCCCTTGGAGGGCGACGACCCGAAACCCAGCTGGAAATTCCGCTTTGATTTCTAACCTCTCCTCGTCTGATGTTCCTGACGTCGTTCTGGACTTCTTCGATTGGTAAGCGGGGTCGGCAGGCTGCCATGAGCTGGGAGGGCGGTGGGTGAGTGGGCGACCTCTTAGAAGGAGACGGCTGGAGCCGATGTGGGCCTGCGCTTTTGAACCGCTGCCCACGCGCGCTGCCTGCTGGCCAGTCCCTAGAGGAGTTGGTGGTGGGGATGGGGACGACCAGCTGCGATGGAGCCCCCTTGCTTCAGCCCCTCTGTTGCTGTGGTGCCTAATAGCGCTGAAGTGGCGGGGTTCGGGGAACTACCGCCCCAGGGTCCACCCCTCCATCTCCAGGGACTGAGTTCTCCTCAGCCAGGTATACTGGCCCCTGTGTGTGAGTGCGCGGGGAGGGGGTGATGGTGCGGTGAGGGCTAAAGGCAGTATTCTGTGCTGAGCTGACGGCTGGTAAAACTGGGAGGGCCTCGACCGGCCTAATCCCAGATTCCGCTCCCCACTCTGCTCCGCCAGATAGGGTCCTCTAGCAACAACGCTTCTTATTAAATGCACCAGATGCATTCCTGCTTATTATCCCTGAATAGTGTTTCCTTGTCAGCCAGCAGAACGATTCAAGCAAGCCAATCACATCCTTGCTTAGGAACCAGGGGGTACCTCACCCTCGTGATACTGCAAAGCCCGCTTCCCCCAGACCCTTCTGGTTCACGCTGTTCCAGAATGCAACCCCCATGTGTCCTGCATGGCCTGCGATGTCCTCCTCTCCTGGGCTGCCCAAGAGGTGGGTCACTGGGCCTCCGACCCTGTCCCCATAACCACCCAGAAGGTCTGGACCACTCATGATTAGATGGAGATAAAACCCACAGCTGTAAATTTGCACTGCTAGAAATCTAAAATATTCTGAGGGAATTTGTACAGAGAGAAAAGACAAAATAATAATAATTCCATGCAGCGCAAGTGGCAGCACCCTAGCAGAAGATGTTTTCAGTCCACCCACCTCTGGCTTGGGGGCCCAGCAATCTTCTGCTGTGCCACTCTGTTGCCTATGCCTGTGTTGCAGTGAAAATCCTGATCATCCTAATGATAGGGAAGAGCAACCATGGCACTTTTGTGACACGGTGATGAAATTAAACCCAACTTAAGCCAGAGTCCTTAAAACTTATTAAGCAACCATTGCCATAGGGGAGGCCCCTAACCCTAATGAAACTGATTTGATGCTGTCTGAAGGAAGAAATCTATAAATATGAGCAGATTAGAGAGGACACCCCCTCACACACACACACACAAAGTACATCCAGTGACAAACGAGCAAGCAAAAAGAATCAGAGAGAATGAAATTAGAAAACTTCAATACAGAGGGAGGCAACAATTAAATCGATACAAAGGTGCACAATTTAATCCAGTTGGAAATCTAGAATTTGCTAAAAGAATTTATACCTGGTAAGACCTTTGTCCTTGGCAGACATCTGTCTTCTCACTGTGTCCTCACATGGCCTTTTCTTTGTTCAGTGTGGGGAGACAGAGAGCTCTGTGGCATCTGTTCCTTTTCTTATAAGGATACCCCCCCTATTGGATTAGAGCTCCAAGCTTATGACCTCGTTTAACCTTGAAGGCCATATCTCCAAATATAGTCACATTGGGGGTTAGGGCTTCAACATACCAATTTGGGGGGAACAGAATTCAGTCCATAACATTTTTTTTTTTTTTTTACTTTTGGCTGTGTTGGGTCTTCGTTGCTGCACGCGGGCTTTCTCTAGTTGCGGCGAATGGGGGCTCCTCTTCGTTGAGGTACACGGGCTTCTCACCGTGGTGGCGTCTCTTGTTGTGGGGCATGGGCTCTAGGTGCGCGGGCTTCAGTAGTTGTGGCCCACGGGCTCAGTAGTTGTGGTTTGCGGGCTCTAGAACTCAGGCTCAGTAGTTGTGGCGCACAGGCTTGCTCCGCGGCACGTGGGATCTTCCCAGACCAGGGCTTGAACCCGTGTCCCCTGCATTGGCAGGCAGATTCTCAACCACTGCGCCACCAGGGAAGCCCTATATATTTTATATATAGTAGTTTATATCTGCTAATCACAAACTCCTAATTTATCCCTTCCCCACCCCCTTTCCCCTTTGGTAAACATAAGTTTGTTTTCTATGTCTGTGAGTCTGTTTCTGTTTTGTAAATATCAATAAGTTCATTTGTATCATTTTGTATTAGATTCCACATGTAAGTGATATCATATGATACTTGTTGTGGCTCACGGGCTCTAGAGCACGGGCTCAGTAGTTGTGGCGCACGGGCTTAGTTGTTCTGGATCTTCCCAGACCAGGGCTCGAACCCGTGTCCCCTGCGTTGGCAGGTGGATTCTTAACCACTGCGCCATCAGGGAAGCCCTCAGATGAATTCTTAAGAAGAATTCATTTATATGTCTTTTATATATATATGATATGTTCTTGATCCTTTCATCTGCCCAAAACACTTAGGTTGTCTCCATTCCTTGGCTATTGTGAATAATGCTGCAATGAGCATAAGAGAGCAGAGCAGAAATCACCTCCTTTGGATCTGTTTTCAGGAGTGGGATTGCTGGCTGATCTGCTAGTTCTATTTTCAATCTTTTGAGGAACCTCCATACCGTTGTCCATAGTGGCCGCACCATTTTACTTTCCCACCAACAGGGCACGAGGGTTCCCTTTTTACCACACTCTTGCCAACACTTGCTATCTCTTGTCCTTTTGAAAATAGCCATCCTAATAGGTGTGATGTCTTAATTACAGTTTGATTTGCATTTCCCTCAGGGTTAGTGATGTTGAACACATTTTCCTATACCTATTGGCCAGTTGTATGTCTTCTTTGGAAAAATGTATATTCAGACTGTGTACCCTTTTATTAATTATTTGTTGGTTTTGTGTTTGTTTTTTTGTTTTTTTTTTTGATGTTGAGTTGATTGAATTCCTTATATATTTTGCATATTATCCCCTCAACAGATAACATGATTTGCAAATGTTTTCTTCTGCTTCATAGGTCAGTTGCCTTTTCATTTTGTCGATTGTTTCCTTTGCTGTGCAGAAGCTTTTTAGTTTGATGTAGTCCACTTGTTTATTTTGTTTTTGTTGCCTTTGTTTTGGTGTCAGTTCAAAAAAAAATCATTGCCATAACCTATGTCAAGGAGCTTACCCCTGTGTTTTCCTCTAGGAGTTTTACAGATTCAGGCCTTACGTTTAAGTCTTTAATCCATTTGGAGTTCATTTTGGGGTATGGTGTAAGATAAGGGTCCAATATAGTATCTTTGCATGTGGATATCCAGTTTTCCCAGCACCATTTATTGAAGAGACTCTCCTGTCCTCGTTGTGTGTTCTTGTCAAATAGTTGAGCATATATGTGTGGGTTGATTTCTGGGCTCTATATTTTGTTCCATTGGTCTATGTCTATATCTGTTCTTATGCCAGTACCATGCTGTTTTGATTACTATACCTTTGTAAAATAATGAAATCAGGAAGCATGATGCCTCCAGGTTTAGGTTTGTTATTTGGGGGGTGGTTCATCAAAGGGTACAAATGATCAGTTATAAGATAAATACATTCTAGGGATCTAATGTACAGCATGCTGATATAATTTAAGATGTTGTGTGGTATGCTGGAGACTTGCTGAGACAGTAGATCTTAGTTTTATCCCACACACCACCCCCCAAAAACCTTTAGCTATGTGAGGTGATAGATGTATTAATCAGTTTCACTGTGGTAATCATTTAACAATGTATACATACATCAAGCATCACACTGTTCACCGTGAATATAGAAATTTTATTTGTAAATTATACTTCCATAAAGTTGGAGGGGATGGGAGGAATGTGTGTCCTGTTCACATGGAAAAAATTAATTACTCTAAACTGTCAGAGGTAAAGCACAGGATTTGGGTTACTAGAAGAATACATTTTAAGTCAACTGTCTTCAATAAACTCAATGAGCGAAAGGAAACAATGATCAAAGAACTAGGAAACAATGAGAAAGATGTATCACAAAGAGACAGATATTATAAATAGGGACAAAATAAAAGTTCTTCGGCTGCAAAGCACAGTAAGTGAAATGAAAAATTAATAAAAGATGTCCAACAGCAAATTTGACCAGGAGAAAAAGAATCAGCGAGTTTTAAAAGGTTAGTTGAACTATCCAGTCTCTGGAAAGGAAAAGAGGAGCAGAAAAGCAAAGAATGAAGAATAATGAGCAAAGCCTATGAGACTTATGTGCATCAGCAAGCTTATCAATGTACACATAATGACACTTGCAGAGGCAGAGGAGAGAGAGAAAGGGGCAGGAAATCATTGAAGAAATGATGCCTGAAAACCTCCAAACTCGGAGGAAAGACATGACTCTACACACCCAAGAAGTTCCACAAACTCCAAGCAGGATAAAATCAGAGATCCCCACCTAGGCACACCATGCTCAAATTATCAAAAGTCAAAGACAAAGAGTGAACCTTGAAAACAGCAATAGAAACAACTCCTCACCTACAAGTATTCCTCAGTAAGATTTGTGCCCATTTCTCTACAGAAACCATAGAGGACAGCTGGCATTGGAATGACATATTAAAAGCGTAGAACAAATGAACAAAAATACCCTTTCAACCAAGAATTCTATATGTGGGGAAAACGAAGGGG